>NC_053421.1:320470-365470 GCF_016859285.1 Xiphias gladius
GAATCACCTTCTACATGAAATAGAGAGTTTATCTAACAGAGGGTTTAAAAGGTCTCATTCTTAGCCAAAGTAAGTAAAAATAGACAAAAGATGTAATTTTAGAAAGTATTCACATAGAGTTCCAAATAACCATGTTTTCCTTCATATTACTCAGGTTATTGTTGGTTTTGAACTTTTGTAAGGTGTTTGCACAGCCAACTAGTAGGGAAACACAACTTAATTCAACACTGATTTCAAATCTCTGTAACATACACTGGTGTCATGAATCAATCTTTACATGAAACCACACAACGCGATGTATTCCTTCATATTCTGCTACCTTTCAATCATTGTGAGCAAGTCATTTGTTTGAATCACCTTCTACATGAAATAGAGAGTTTATCTACACAGAGCGTTTAAAAGGTATCATTCTAAGCCAAAGTAAGTCCAAATAGACACAAGATGTCAGTTTAGAAAGTATTCACATAGAGTTCTGAATAACCATGTTTTTCCTTCATATTCCTCAGCTTTTTGTTGGTTGTGAACATGTGTGAGGTGTTTGCACAGCCAACTAGTAGGGAAACACAACTTAATTCAACACTGATTTCAAACTGTTCTTCTCTGTAACATACACTGTTGTCAATAGTCAGTCTTTACATGAAACCACACAACGTGATGTATTCCTTGCTTTTCTGCTACCTTTCAATCATTGTGAGCAAGTCATTTGTTTGAATCACCTTCTACATGAAATAGAGAGTTTATCTACACAGAGCTTTTAAAAGGTCTCATTCTTAGCCAAAGTAAGTCAAAATAGACACAAGATGTCAGTTTAGAAAGTATTCACATAGAGTTCTGAATAACCATGTTTTTCCTTCATATTCCTAGGCTTTTTGTTGGTTGTGAACATGTGTGAGGTGTTTGCACAGCCAACTAGTAGGGAAACACAACTTAATTCAAAACTGATTTCAAACTGTTCTTTGAACATGTGTAAGGTGTTTGCACAGCCAACTAGTAGGGAAACACAACTTAATTCAACACTGATTTCAAATCTCTGTAACATACACTGGTGTCATGAGTCAATCTTTACATGAAACCACACAACGCGATGTATTCCTTTATATTCTGCTACCTTTCAATCATTGTGAGCAAGTCATTTGTTTGAATCACCTTCTACATGAAATAGAGAGTTTATCTACACAGAGCGTTTAAAAGGTATCATTCTAAGCCAAAGTAAGTCAAAATAGACACAAGATGTCAGTTTAGAAAGTATTCACATAGAGTTCTGAATAACCATGTTTTCCTTCATATTCCTCAGCTTTTTCTTGGTTCTGAACATGTGTGAGGTGTTTGCACAGCCAACTAGTAGGGAAACACAACTTGATTCAACACTGGTTTCAATCTATTCTTCTCTGTCACATACACTGTTGTCAATAGTCAGTCTTTACATGAAACCACACAACGTGATGTATTCCTTCATATTCTGCTACCTTTCAATCATTGGGAGCAAGTCATTTGTTTGAATCACCTTCTACATGAAATAGAGAGTTTATCTACACAGAGCGTTTAAAAGGTATCATTCTAAGCCAAAGTAAGTATAAATAGACACAAGATGTCAGTTTAGAAAGTATTCACATAGACTTCTGAATAACCATGTTTTCCTTCATATTCCTCAGCTTTTTCTTGGTTTTGAACATGTGTAAGGTGTTTGCACAGCCAACTAGTAGGGAAACACAACTTAATTCAACACTGATTTCAAATCTCTGTAACATACACTGTTGTCATGAGTCAATCTTTACATGAAACCACACAACGCGATGTATTCCTTTATATTCTTCTACCTTTCAATCATTGTGAGCAAGTCATTTGTTTGAATCACCTTCTACATGAAATAGAGAGTTTAGCTACACAGAGAATTTTAAAAGGTCTCATTCTTAGCCAAAGCAAGTATAATTAGACAAAAGATGTCATTTTAGAAAGTCTTCATATAGAGTTCTAAATAACCATGTTGTCCTTCATATTCCTCAGCTTTTTGTTGGTTGTGAACATGTGTGAGGTGTTTGCACAGCCAACTAGTAGGGAAACACAACTTAATTCAAAACTGATTTCAAACTGTTCTTTGAACATGTGTAAGGTGTTTGCACAGCCAACTAGTACGGAAACACAACTTAATTCAACACTAATTTCAAATCTCTGTAACATACACTGGTGTCATGAGTCAGTCTTTACATCAAACTACACAATGTGATGTATTCCTTGCTTTTCTGGTACCTTTCAATCATTGTGAGCAAGTCATTTGTTTGAATCACCTTCTACATGAAATAGAGTTTATCTAACAGAGGGTTTAAAAGGTCTCATTCTTAGCCAAAGTAACTATAAATAGACAAAAGATGTCATTGTAGAAAGTATTCACTTAGATTTCTAAATAAACATGTTTTCCTTCATATTCCTTAGCTTTTTGTTGGTTGTGAACTTGTGTAAGGTGTTTGCACAGCCAACTAGTAGGGAAACACAACTTAATTCAACACTGATTTCAAATCTCTGTAACATACACTGTTGTCATGAGTCAGTCTTTACATGAAACCACACAACGTGATGTATTCCTTCATATTCTGCTACCTTTCAATCATTGTGAGCAAGTCATTTGTTTGAATCACCTTCTACATGAAATAGAGACTTTATCTAACAGAGGGTTTAAAAGGTCTCATTCTTAGCCAAAGTAAGTATAAATAGACAAAAGATGTCATTTTAGAAAGTATTCACATAGAGTTCTGAATAACCATGTTTTCCTTCATATTCCTCAGCTTTTTGTTGGTTGTGAACATGTATAAGGATTTGGCAAAGCCAACTAGCAGGAAAACACAACTTAATTCAACACTGATTTCAAACTGTTCTTCTCTGTAGGATACACTGGTGTCATGAGTCAGTCTTTACATGAAAGCATACAACTTGATGTTTTCCTTCATATTCTTCTACCTTTCAATCATTTTGAGCAAGTCATTTGTTTGAATCACCTTCTACATGAAATAGAGAGTTTATCTACACAGAGCATTTAAAAGGTCTCATTCTTAGCCAAAGTAAGTCAAAATAGACAAAAGATGTCATTTTAGAAAGTATTCACTTAGAGTTCTAAATAAACATGTTTTCCTTCATATTCCTCAGCTTTTTGTTGGTTGTGAACTAGTGTAAGGTGTTTGCACAGCCAACTAGTAGGGAAACACAACTTAATTCAACACTGATTTAGAATCTCTGTAACATACAATGGTGTCATGAGTCAGTCTTTACATGAAACCACACAACGCGATGTATTCCTTCATATTCTGCTACCTTTCAATCATTGTGAGCAAGTCATTTGTTTGAATCACCTTCTACATGAAATAGAGACTTTATCTAAGAGAGGGTTTAAAAGGTCTCATTCTTAGCCAAAGTAAGTCAAAATAGACACAAGATGTCAGTTTAGAAAGTATTCACATAGACTTCTGAATAACCATGTTTTCCTTCATATTCCTCAGCTTTTTCTTGGTTCTGAACATGTGTGAGGTGTTTGCACAGCCAACTAGTAGGGAAACACAACTTAATTCAACACTGATTTCAAACTGTTCTTCTCTGTAGGATACACTGGTGTCATGAGTCAGTCTTTACATGAAAGTATACAACGTGATGTTTTCCTTGCTTTTCTGCTACCTTTCAATCATTGTGAGCAAGTCATTTGTTTGAATCACCTTCTACATGAAATAGAGAGTTTATCTACACAGAGCGTTTAAAAGGTCTCATTTTAAGCCAAAGTAAGTCAAAATAGACACAAGATGTCAGTTTAGAAAGTATTCACATAGAGTTCTGAATAACCATGTTTTCCTTCATATTCCTCAGCTTTTTGTTGGTTGTGAACATGTGTAAGGAGTTTGCAAAGCCAACTAGCAGGAAAACACAACTTAATTCAACACTGATTTCAAACTGTTCTTCTCTGTAGGATAAACTGGTATCATGAGTCAGTCTTTACATGAAAGCATACAACGTGATGTTTTCCTTCATATTCTTCTACCTTTCAATCATTTTGAGCAAGTCTTTTTTTTGAATCACCTTCTACATGAAAAAGAGAGTTTATCTACACAGAGCATTTAAAAGGTCTCATTCTTAGCCAATGTAAGTATAAATAGACAAAGTATGTCATTTTAGAAAGTATTCAATTAGATTTCGAAATAAACATGTTTTCCTTCATATTCCTTAGCTTTTTGTTGGTTGTGAACTTGTGTAAGGTGTTTGCACAGCCAACTAGTAGGGAAACACAACTTAATTCAACACTGATTTCAAATCTCTGTAACATACACTGTTGTCAATAGTCAGTCTTTACATGAAACCACACAACGTGATGTATTCCTTCATATTCTGCTACCTTTCAATCATTGGGAGCAAGTCATTTGTTTGAATCACCTTCTACATGAAATAGAGAGTTTATCTACACAGAGCGTTTAAAAGGTATCATCCTAAGCCAAAGTAAGTATAAATACACAAAAGATGTCATTTTAGAAAGTATTCACTTAGAGTTCTGAATAACCATGTTTTCCTTCATATTCCTCAGCTTTTTGTTGGTTGTGAACATGTGTGAGGTGTTTGCACAGCCAACTAGTAGGGAAACACAACTTAATTGAACACTGATTTCAAACTGTTCTTCTCTGTAGGATACACTGGTGTCATGAGTCAGTCTTTACATGAAAGCATACAACGTGATGTTTTCCTTCATATTCTGCTACCTTTCAATCATTGTGAGCAAGTCATTTGTTTGAATCACCTTCTACATGAAATAGAGAGTTTATCTACACAGAGCTTTTAAAAGGTCTCATTCTTAGCCAAAGTAAGTATAAATAGACAAAAGATGTCATTTTAGAAAGTATTCACATAGAGTTCTAAATAACCATGTTTTCCTTCATATTCCTCAGGTTTTTGTTGGTTGTGAACATGTGTGAGGTGTTTGCACAGCCAACTAGTAGGGAAACACAACTTAATTCAACACTGATTTCAAATCTCTGTAACATACACTGTTGTCATGAGTCAGTCTTTACATTAAACTACACAATGTGATGTTTTCCTTCATATTCTGCTACCTTTCAACCATTGTGAGCAAGTCATTTGTTTGAATCACCTTCTTCATGAAATAGATAGTTTATCTACACAGAGCGTTTAAAAGGTCTCATTCTTAGCCAAAGTAATTCAAAATAGACACAAGATGTCATTTTAGAAAGTATTCACTTAGAGTTCTAAATAACCATGTTTTCCTTCATATTACTCAGGTTTTTGTTGGTTGTGAACATGTGTGAGGTGTTTGCACAGCCAACTAGTAGGGAAACACAACTTAATTCAAAACTGATTTCAAACTGTTCTTTGAACATGTGTAAGGTGTTTGCACAGCCAACTAGTAGGGAAACACAACTTAATTCAACACTGATTTCAAATCTCTGTAACATACACTGGTGTCATGAGTCAGTCTTTACATGAAACCACGCAACGTGATGTATTCCTTCATATTCTACTACCTTTCAATCATTGTGAGCAAGTCATTTGTTTGAATCACCTTCTACATGAAATAGAGAGTTTATCTAACAGAGGGTTTAAAAGGTCTCATTCTTAGCCAAAGTAAGTATAAATAGACAAAAGATGTCACTTTAGAAAGTATTCACATAGAGTTCTAAATAACCATGTTTTCCTTCATATTCCTCAGGTTTTTGTTGGTTGTGAACATGTGTGAGGTGTTTGCACAGCCAACTAGTAGGGAAACACAACTTAATTCAACACTGATTTCAAACTGTTCTTCTCTGTAACATACACTGTTGTCAATAGTCAGTCTTTACATGAAACCACACAACGTGATGTATTCCTTCATATTCTGCTACCTTTCAATCATTGGGAGCAAGTCATTTGTTTGAATCACCTTCTACATGAAATAGAGAGTTTATCTACACAGAGCATTTAAAAGGTCTCATTCTTAGCCAAAGCAAGTATAAATAGACAAAAGATGTCATTTTTGAAAGTATTCACATAGAGTTCTAAATAACCATGTTTTTCCTTCATATTCCTCAGCTTTTTGTTGGTTGTGAACTTGTGTAAGGTGTTTGCACAGCCAACTAGTAGGGAAACACAACTTAATTCAAAACTGATTTCAAATCTCTGTAACATACACTGGTGTCATGAGTCAGTCTTTACATGAAACCACACAACGTGATGTATTCCTTCATATTCTTCTACCTTTCAATCATCGTGAGCAAGTCATTTGTTTGATTCACCTTCTACATGAAATAGAGAGTTTATCTACACAGAGCGTTTAAAAGGTCTAATTCTTAGCCAAAGTAAGTCAAAATAGACACAAGATGTCAGTTTAGAAAGTATTCAATTAGAGTTCTAAATAACCATGTTTTCCTTCATATTCCTCAGCTTTTTGTTGGTTGTGAACATGTGTAAGGTGTTTGCACAGCCAACTAGTAGGGAAACACAACTTAATTCAACACTGATTTCAAATCTCCTTTAACATACACTGGTGTCATGAGTCGGTCTTTACATGAAACTACACAATGTGATGTATTACTTTTTCTTCTGCTACCTTTCAATCATTGTGAGCAAGTCATTTGTTTGAATCACCTTCTACATGAAATAGAAATGTTTATCTACACAGAGCGTTTAAAAGGTCTCAATCTTAGCCAAAGTAAGTCAAAATAGAACCAAGTTGTCAGTTTAGAATGTATTCACATAGAGTTCCTAATAACCATGTTTTCCTTCATATCCCTCAGCTTTTTGTTGGTTTTGAACATGTGTAAGGTGTTTGCAAAGCCAACTAGCAGGAAAACACAACTTACTTCAACACTGATTTCAAACTGTTCTTCTCTGTAACATACACTGGTGTCATGAGTTAGTCTTTACATGAAACCACACAACGTGATGTATTCCTTCATATTCTGCTACCTTTCAATCATTTTGAGCAAGTCATTTTTTTGCTTATGCAGAGCAAAGAATATATAGTTAGGAAATGGACAGGGACTGTGGAGGAGGGACACTCAGTAGTGCCTCAGGAGGTCTCCCACCCACCATCGCAACCATAAGTGACAAGGTAGACAAGCGAGCACATTAGCTGAAGAAGAATCAACAATAGCAACAGAATTGAGAGTGGTAATGTTAGTTTCCAGTGAACCAGAGGTGGCTGATGACCCTATAATAGGCTACATTGTCATCAAAGCTGTCATAAACAATGAGACAGGCAGAAAAGCTCAGGGGACAAACGAACTGGCACACAACGTGTGCAAAGCTTTCTCTATAACAGTGAAATCGGCACAGACAGTATTAAAGCTGATGCGACACACACCTGTGTGTCGCATCAGCGATATTCACCAGGACACCGGTGGCGTTAGGACACCATGAAAGAGAGTATTTTTGCCAGCTAAACAACTCAACACTGTTCAGGTCAGGGTTCATGTCAGTTCTCAGTTCCAGGGCCAGGACATGATCTTTTCACCAGATGTGCTCCACCCACCTCAAGATGGCCTGGTCCTCAATGAAGCGCTGGTACGGGTCCCAGATAGGAAGGTAATGTATGTACCCATTCCTATAGCCAACACCACGGACCACGATATCCACCTGGAACAGCACAGAGTTGTTTACACTTGGAGTCTCTGAAAACAGTATACCCAACAGCAGTCCAGCCCAGAGATAATCCACTGGATGAAAAAGCATAAAACAGTGAGCCAAGGCCCAACAAAACACAACCAAAAAGCAATAATGACAGGCAGCCACAGGTGTGGGACCCTCCAGTGAACACTGACCACCTCACAGAGGCCCAACAGAAAGCTGCAAAACAAATGTTAAGAGAAGAATGCCCGGCCTTTGCATTTGATGAGGACAGCGTTGTTTGCATTATGTCCCTCCAGATGCAAATAACCCTTCATGACACCAGTCTAGTACAGAAAACATAAATGTATGTACCTAAATCCCTCCACAAGGAAGTGAAAGAGTATTTATAGGACTTGTTAAACAGAGGGTGGATCATACGGTCATAGGATTGTCTCGGTCACCAGTCATCTGTATGTGAAAGAAGGACGGAGAATTGAATCAAAGGTCAGTCCCCGACTGCCACCCAGTCCCCAGGATACAAGACATGCTGCATGCACTAGGTGGGAGCTCGTGGTTCTCTGCGTTGGACCAGGTTAGGGCCTACCACCAGGGATTCCTTGATGATGAGAGCCAGCGGCTGACAGCATTCATAAATCTTTGGGGCCTCTAGGAGTGGATGCGCACACCATTTGGCCTGACCTCTGCCCCCGAATTCCAAAGGAGAATGGAATACTGTCTAGCTGAATTCAGGGACACCATTTTCTTGCCATACCTAGATGACAATTTAGTACACAGCAGCAGTTTCAAAGACCATCTCGAGAATTTCTGTGCAGTGCTCCAGCAGCATAAGGAACATGGAGTAAAGCTCACCTCAAAAGATTATGAGTTATTCCAATGCAGAGTGAGGTTCCTTAGCAAGATGGTAACAGTGGAAGGGTACACGACGGACCTGTCAGAAATTGCTCCAGGGAAAGCTTTGAAAGAGAGAACAGACAACAACCCATTAATGTATGTGCTCACCTCCACGAAGCTCAGAGCCACAGGATACAGTTGGGTGGCAGAATTGGCAGATTATAACTTTACAACACGTTAATGCCCTGGAAAGAGCAACGCAGATACGGACGGTGTATGCAAATGCATGAAGAAAAAGAAACCTAACAAATGGACTTGAGCACTGATGATGCCTATCCACACCACCTATCCATTTGAAATGGTATCCATGGACTTTCTACACTTGGACAAGTACAAGCATGGGTATGAGTACATATTAAAAGTCACAGATCATTTCACGAGGTTTGCGCAAGCATTAGCCACAAGACAAAAAGACACAGCGACTACACACTGAAATTTTTATTCCCAAGCAAGCTACATTGCGATATAGGGAAGGAATTTGAGAGCAAACTACTCACAAGACTGTAAGATCTCTTGAGCATCCGTAGATCACACACAATGCCCTACCGCCCAGAAGGAATTGGGCAGGTAGAGCGATTCAACCAATCCCCGCTAGCCATGCTGTCCCTCAGGGACAGAGAGGGAGCAGACTGGATAGAGTCCCAAGCCAAAGTCGTCAATGCATGTAATTGCACACGAAATGATGCAACAGGATACTCACCATAGTATCTCCTCTTCGGACGATCACTCCACCTACCAGTTGATCTGTTATTAAACCTGACAACAAATGCGAAACACAATACTTACCAGGACTATGTGTCCCACTGGAAGAGAATGGAAGATACATACCAGATTGCATCAAAGACAGCCAATAACTGCTCAGCTTATGGAAAACCACATTATGATAAGAAAGTCAGAGGGGATACCTCCATGCTGGCAGCAGATTCCTCATCCACGAGCTTACAGCAATTGGTGGGATGGGAATGATCCAGTCATACTGGGAGAAGCAAGTTTAAGGAGTGAAAGAAGGGAAAGGTGACAACAGTCCAATCTACAAAGTAAGTCCAGACTGGTAAAGGAAGGAATCGACAGAAACCTCTCTCTGCCCTGTGAACACTGGAGAGACAGGTGGACTTAACTTGTCAGCCAATGAATCACTCCATCTCACCCCCAAAGAACAAGTCATGGCCACACAGAAAAATGCAAAAACAGTAACCAGACCTAGAAGGTGAGTCTGAAGAGGAGTCCAGAGTCATGTACCAGTGGCATCAGGACACCAACAAGGGGAGACCACCAAGGGAAATTACCATTGAACCCACATGCTGAGCCCTTCAGGTCCAGATAATACAAAAGCAGTCGGATTTGCGACCACAACACTGGTCAGAAGAGAATTTGCCACCACAACTTCAGTCAGAACAGGATGTGCCACTACAACGTTGGTCAGAAGAGGGTTTGCCACAAGACCTTCAAAGACCTGTATGCACATTAGACAGTCCTGACAGTGGGAAGGAAGACATACCTGGGCCCCGAGACAATGACTTGCAGCAGCTGGTAAGACAACAACCACAGAGACTGAGACAGCAACCTGTGGTACTGAGTTTTGACATGTTAAGCCAGCCATCCTTGGTACAGAGACTCAGGTTACAGAAACTGAGACCTTTTGGAGGCCTAAGAAGTTAGAGGCTTGGTAAAGCTGTTGGACATTGACTAATATTCATAGAAATGTTAGGAGACGTGTAATTCTGTGGGAGAGTGTGGCGCATTGTGTTTGGAAAAACAGGAAAACATTAGCCCTACCCCTCCTGCTAAGCTCCACCACAGCACCGTCAGCAGAGGGCTCTCTACGCAAGGGGATCAGTAGCTGACCCAAGTAGAGTAAAGGAAGCCATCAGTACGTAATGAATTCAAGATTGCACACGACAGAGAGTGCTTTGAATCTGAACTGTATATTCATATTTCCTATATTTCTATAAACAGAACCCTGGTAATACACAATGATAGTACTCTTGAGTAAGACCTTAGTTTTGTAACATGCAGAGACATGGAATAGTCAGCGTAACTGAAAGCCTAGCTTAGTGTGATGAAAAAATGACAGGGCAGATGAAAAAATTTCTCAGGTCCGGTGTCTTTCTTATGACCTACAGTCAGTTTATTAAGGAGCAGTTATATGTTTTAGAGATTTATGTATGGTGATAGTGGTGTGAAGTATGACTGAATGGAGGAAATATTTACAGTAGCATGGGTTAGTATTGTGCCAGTGTTAAAAAACCTGGAGAGCTAATGTTTCTTCTACTGTGGAGGCATCTTCCAGTTTGGGTCCGAGTTGGCTCAAAGCCTTCCTTTTTGATAAAGCTTCTAACTCAAGGCTGGCTCAGGCTTGCATTGCACCATCCCCTAGTTATGCTACTATAGGCCAAGACTGCAGGTCGATTTCCCATAATGCACCAAGCTCCTCTTTCCTCCTCTCCCTCTCCACCCATATGCATTCATATTCCATCAATGCTTGGTCCTCTCTCTTCCTGTTGCTCTCTACAGGTGTTTCTGCCTCCAGAGTTGCAGAGTCTGTCTGGATCTGTGGCTGCAAACCACCTACTGCTCCCATGATCCCGCTCAACGACACACTGCTTGAATTCTTATTATTAGTCCTATTATTTTATTTTTATTATTATTATTATTATTATTATTATACATCTTTATGTGGAACCTGTTTTGTGCTAGTTTCTTTTTCCTTCCTTCCTTGTGGGTTACTTCTCCTGCTGTAATGTTAGTTAGTTCCAAAGAAGGGAATGTTTACTTGTTTGTCAGCTTCACTAACAATTTTATGTTTTGATTATGCCTCTTGAGAGGGTAAATTTGATTTAATATTACATCCGACCCGTTATGAGTGCCAACCCTCAAAAATTAATACACAAATTAATCAGCCAACCGAACACAACCCGCAAACCTGCCAACTTTTATTGCTCTCCCTCACAGTCTTTCACTTTTTTATTGGTAAGAAACAGTAGATACAACATTGATAAAGCACTTGATTTAGCTTTTATTTTTTATTATTCCTATTTCAGGAATTATTTCAGTAGTACACTTTATAGTTGATAGAGAGTTAGAGAAACCATTTTAGTAATCCAACCTCCTTTGTGGATAAAATATATCTTCATATTCCTGAGTGCAACGGTTCACACACTAGTTAACAATTTTATTTTCTGTTTTACAAAGGAGAGAAGGAAAGCTGATTGCGCATGCCTCAAAGAGAGGACTGACTGTGATTCATGTTGCAAAGAAACATTTATAGCTACTAACATGTAGGCCTATGTCAGCACACGTGATATACAGTTAGGTCCATAAGTATTTGGACAATGACACAAATTTTGTAATTTAGCCACTGTACACCACCATAATGGTTTTGAAACAAAGCCATCAAGATGTGATTAAAGTGTAGACTTTCAGCTTTACCTCAAGAGGTTTAACAAAAATATTGCATAAACCGTTTAGGAATAACAGCCATTTTTATACATAGTCCCTCATTTTAAGAGGCTTAAAAGTAATGAGACAATTTACTGACAATCAATTTCATAGCCAAGTGTGGACTATTCCCTTGTTATGTTTTGAATTTGCATTTCGTAGCTGTTTATGGGAACTCCCAATATACGGTCTAAGGAGGTTTCAAGTCAAATGAAAGGAAGCCATCATTAGGCTAAAAAAACAAAACAAACCTATCAGACAGATGGCAGAAACTTTAGGATAGGCCAAATCAACAATTTGGTTCACTCTTAAAAAGAAGGAATGCACTGCCGAGCTCAGCAACACCAAAAGATCTGGAAGACCATTGAAGACTACTTAAGTGGATGATTGCAGAATTCTTTCCTTGGTGAAGAAAAACCCCTTCACAAAATCTAGCCAGGTCAAGAACACTCTCGAAGAGGTAGGTGTGTCATTGTCAATGCCTACAATCAAGAGACGCCTTCATGAATGTAAAAACAGAGGGTTTACCACAAGTTGCAAACCACCGGTAACACTGACAGCCTGGGAATAAGAGGACTTGCACCCTCTGGTGCTTTGGGAGAGGTGGTCTAGTAATCACAATTGTTGCATACAATATTTCTGAAAATTATTTAAACTTCATCGGACCACGGCTTTGCCACTTTTTGACCCGAACTGCCCGAACATGTGGTATTTTTCTAGTAGGCTTATCCGAACCTGCCCTACTTGTCAACCCCCCCCCCCCGCGCATCACTGAAGGAGAAAATGCAAATTAACTCTATTAAGTAATTAATTTCACTAATAGTATTTGATACTCCAAATGAGTGATCTTCGATGCTGACATAATTCCAATCACAGTCCTGTTTGGTTTTCTATGATCCAATTAAATGATTTGGTTTAGAGTTTGAATTCCTTCCAGGAAGTGTATCGTCCCTAATGAGAAGCAGCTGTTGGAGGTTGAATGCCGGTAAGATCTCGTTAAAAAAATACAATCTACCACTTACAATTTTTGCATTGAAATCACCAAATTAATTCCAAAAGTGTATATAAATAACTAATATTTCCACGTATGCAATCCAAAGTACTATGTATTCCAAATTGTGCTAATTCTTCCAAGAAATTCATCTATTTTCCTGTTTTGAGCATGTGGCCTTTTTTGTATTTCAATAGTGCTTTCTTTTGGATGGATTCCTGATGAGCAGAAGGCACACAATCACACACGCACTCGCACCTGTGCACACACACAAACACACAGAGCTTTCACACAACTTTAAATATCTGTTTTCTTGTTTAAAGTGCTTTATAAAAATTCTGAATAACACACACATTAAACAAGATGAGTACAAGATGATACAAATGCAAGGTAAATTCATTTTTGCTGTTCAGAGTTATGCTGAGGCTGCATTACCTGCAATCAAGGAGGAATCAGAGTCTGAGGCTGATGAGGTAAAATGCCACACATGCAGTTTTAGTGATGCAGTATTTAGGATAAGCAACATATAAATAGAATTAGTTATCAATTTAATTTGTAAAAATACACCAGAATGTCATTAAACAGTATATCGAATTTCGAACTTCTTAACTACTATTTCATTCATTGTGACTTGCTCAGGTTTCGGGTCAACCAGATTTTGGGTCAGAGGATGCCATTTTTTTGGCTGAACTACAACAGTGGGTCATGCCCTATAAACGCGAATGTCCATGACAGACTGACTGACTGACTGACTGACTGGCTATCTGATAAAGTTACACCATTGGTCAGTCGAATGCTGTGTGACTAATTGCTGAAGTTACACCAATGGCCATTGCTTTTTCAAAATAAGTTGGTGGAAACAGTTTCTATTGCATCATCAGGGGGTTGTTTCAGGCAGTGTTGCCAACTTAGCACCTTTTTCAGTAAATTTACCGACTTCTCACACCATTACCTATATTGTAAGGTCTTGACTTAATGTTTGGTTAATGGTTTCCAAGGCAAGGTTCTTATTCTCTAAATCTATTGCGAAGGCACTGTTAGTCATGCCAAAAATGTGACTGATTTCCAAAACAATGAGGTCACTTATGTTCAAATCTTTTGCTGTACTCCTCACCAGAGCAGAAATACCCCACAAAAACACTCCTATGTCCGTTGTGCCTGGTTCCATATGTATTAGTGCACCAGCACTTCATAAAATGCATCAAGTACAAACAAAATCAGAATTACATTTACTTCTGAATTATGCCTCTGCAACTCAAGTCCTTTTCCCTGTATATGACAAAACGTGGTCCATAAATGTGCATTTACCTCTTCACTAGTTCTTATGTTTTTAATATTGGAGTTTTTTTTGTTTTCAGACATAATGGCAGGCTGGACTGTCCAGTTTGTAATTACAAAAAAACATGTATGACTGGATAAACATCTTTAAAATGTCCACAAGGAAATCAAGATTAGTACATTTTATTAGTGAGAAGTTGAGGAAGTACTTTGCAGATTTATGCATTTACTGCTCTGCTTTAAAATTATTGTCCTGAAATGTTCATGGTATTCCAGATATATCACTTCATTGACACTGTTAGGAAAGCCAAATTAAAAATCCTGAAGGAGCTGAGAAAATCAAATCCCAAGCCTTCCCTGGTCAGCACACTGAATGAGAAGACACGATGGGAGCAGGGGGAAAGAAAAAAGGACAACCCAGGCCCCAGTACTTCGCTTGTATCCTCGCCAAGCCAGCCACCTGCCCTGCAGTGTCAGCAATGTGCCGGACTGAGGCTGAAAGTCCACCTGAAAGTCCACCACCTGAAGAATAAGCTACATGCTTCTCTGAATTTACCTTCGCCCCTGCCAAGTACTCCACCATCTCTACTTTGGAAGAATTACAAGAGGTCAAAAAATTGAAAGTAAAAGAAAAGTGATCTTCACAAATGGGATTATTAAGTCATTGTTGTTGAAAGAGACAAGCACCAGTAGCAAAGTGTATTCAAAACACCCAAAATGCTAGACTTAGTAAACAGATTTTATGAGCTATTGTGGAGATTGACTGTGAGATGATGGAGATGTACACCTACCATTGGGCACAAAGAACATGAATGGTAAAACGCTAAAATAACAAATTAAATCACAATTGTGAATAATGTTATTGTAGACTACATCAACGCATATTTGGCTCCGTTGTGTGCGTTTCATATATGCAAGTATTACAGAATGCGCCATGTGCAAAAGGCCATGTGCAAAATAAAAGGTATAAAAACTAGGGGGGCAAGAGACAGTCAAGCGGTGGGGCAGATGGGCTTTTTTGTCTCAACAACTGGGCAAGCTGGCCAAGTACAGAAACAAACCCCTCTTAGCAGCTGCATGTACTGGTCCTGCTGCTCCTGTGCTCACTGCTGTACTGTCTTGCATCATCCATGTCCCTCGGTGCATTGAGGAAGTCTG
The DNA here is from genome assembly GCF_016859285.1 of Xiphias gladius. NCBI lineage: Eukaryota > Metazoa > Chordata > Actinopteri > Istiophoriformes > Xiphiidae > Xiphias > Xiphias gladius. The sequence goes on from NC_053421.1 coordinate 335,817, forward strand.
CGTTTCTTTTCCTCTTTCCTAAGTAGACGAATAAATTGAAAGACATGATAATGAATAACTACACAAACACAATTTGAAGTAGCAACATATATTTTCCTAACCAGGCAAAATGTTCTATACCTCAGTATTTGTGCGCTTCAGCCAGAGACATGAGACGAGGGCTGCTGGAAAAAACATTCGTCTCTGCAGCCTGCAGTTCAGTGTGGCCATCTGCAGCTTTATCTGAGATACATGTTGAAAGGAAAAACTTTCTCACTGCGACAAAATTAACACAATATCATTTTGTACCATGTTTGATTTGATTTACCTTCAACCATTGGTCATCCGTCTGTTCCAACATGGCTTCCAACAGTAATGTAGCCGAGTCCTTTGCTGCTGCTGCAGCAGAGAAGACAGGCTGGTGACCCATCAACGCATCAAGTCAGTCAAACCACTTGCTGGTCTGCCGATCAGAGCCGCTACTATTGTTGTCTTTGATTTTTTGTAATCTTGTTTTAGCTTTTTAAGCTTTTCCCGGAACCGTTTCGCAGTGTGAATAATGTTCAGTTCGCTTAACTTGCAGGGGATTTTTGCATATACTTCTTCATTGTGGGTCGTTGTTTCCAATTCCCTCTCCCTCTTCAGAAAAATACTCAATGTTTGGACTTTGTTGTTGGTTTTCTTCTGTAACTCCATGTTGATGTGTTGGAGCACAATGAAAACTGCATATGCAGCTACAGATTTTTAAAAATGGTGAAATAAAATGCTAGAGTACTCGACCAATCAAAAATGTTCAGCACTGCAAGCCCCACCCCAAAGGCGGAACGCAGCTTATTCACATTTACTTGATTAGCAAATGCTTTTATGAAAAAGAGCCCTACTGTGCAGACATACATTTTGATCCATTAGTGTTCTTCCTGGGTAATGAATTCACAACTTCCTTGTTGCCTCCTTGCTCTGCCAATTTGTCTAGTAATTGAGCTACAGCAACATTGTATAACACTGTGTCACACATATATAAATATAATGCTGCTAATTGTCACTGCTTTGCTTTTTTTTATCTGTTACAGAAAACATACTGAAAACCTGGTCAGCACATCACTGGCCCCAGCAAGAAAGAAACAGACTATCAAAGAGCATGTGAATGATGTCTGACAGTGGTTAATTTTCATGGCGGAGAACAGAGTGCCTCAGATGACTGGTTTTTTTGAGGGACAGAGAAAGGCTCCTTGTAAGTAATTTCTTTCACTAAGTCTATTTTAGGATTTAATTATAATAAAATCCTAATGACTAATCCTTCCAATCTTTGCATTATAATCATTAACAATGCGTCCAATTATTTAGGAACTAAATATCGATGTGAGTTTGTTGTGTGTATTAGGTCTCCTATTAGACTGGGAGAGAACCTGATCATCAGAAATGTTGTGGGCTTTCTGAAGTTTCTGGTGGATGCACAACTGTCTGAGGTCAAAGCTCCCCGTAGTGTGATATAGTGTGAACATATGAGTTCTCACTGCAGCCCATGGCGAAGAAGTCCAGGAAGGACTTCCAGTCCCACAGACAAGCTGTCCACAAAATCAAGTAGGTACCACAAGTCCCCCCCCCCCCCTCTCTGTACTGTTTCTCCCTGTCCATTTTGGCAGGTATAGTGCATTCAGAAACTATTCAGACCCCTTTACTTTCACATTTTGTGATGTTGCAGCCTAATGCTAAAATCATTTAAATCCATTAATTTCCCTCCTCAGGCTACACTGGATACCCCATGATGGCAAAGTGGAAAAACAGGATTTTTAGACATTTTTTGCAAATATATTAAAAAAAAAAAAAAAAAAAGAAAAACTGAAATATCACATTGACATAAATACAGTTAGGTACGTAAGTATTTGGACAGTGACACAAATTTTGTAATTTTGTCTCTGTACACCACCACAATGGATTTGAAATGAAGCCCTCAAGATGTAATTGAAGTGTAGACTTTCAGCTTCAAGGGGTTTAACAAAAATATTGTAAGGGCAGGTGTGTGTGGATCCAAGTGCAAGAGAGAGAGAGAGTCAGGCAGAAGTGCAATGTCCAAAATCAAAATCTTTAATCTGAGAGACGTAGCAGAGATCAAAATACCAGGAGTCAGTTAAACCAGGCAACAAGGCAGGTCAGGAACAGGCAGAATCGAGGGTCACAAAAATACCATAAAAAACATATCATACACAGGGAATCAAATCAGGACTAATTGCGAGAGAGCTTGAACACAAGGGTAACAAAGACAATCTGGCAAGGCATGAGAAATGAGGCGGGGTTTAAATACACAGAAAACAAGACACAAGTGAAAGACATTAAGGTGGAGACAGTAATCAAAACAGGCAGAAAAAAAACAGGAAATAAAACAGTAACAACAGAACCAAGACTTCAAAATAAGACAGGAAATGAATACAGATCCTGACAGTACCCCCCCCCCCAAAGGGAAGTCCCAGGAATGCCCGGGTTCAGTCTATGAAAGTCCCATATCAGTGTTATATCAAGAATGTCCCGAGCAGGAACCCAGGACCTCTCTTCTGGACCGTACCCCTCCCAATCAACGAGGTACTGACGGCCCCTACAACGAACAGCCAACAGTTTCTTTACCGAATAGACAGGACCACCATCAATGAACCTAGGCGGAGGGAGGAACCAAACGACTGGTCTTGACAGGATTGATTCGGGAAACATGGAAGGTGGGGTGGACCCTCATGGTCCGAGTAAGACTAAGGCGGACAGCAGCAGGGTTGATGATCGACGAGATCGGGAAAGGGCCCACAAACCTGGGACCCAGCTTATGACACTCCCCCCGAACTGGCAGGTCTCGAGTGGAGAGCCATACTTTCTGGCCCACGTGGTAGCGAGGAGCTAGTGTGCGATGACAATTAGCGGACCTCTCGTATCCAATATTGGTGCGTAGGAGGGCTGCCCGAGCCTTCCTCCAGGTGAGATGACATCGGCGCACCAGGGCGTGAGCTGAAGGAACAGAGACCTCCCCCTCAAGGTCCTGGAAAAGCGGAGGCTGGTACCCGTAGACACACTGGAATGGAGATAGACCAGTAGAAGCCACGGGAAGGGAGTTATGGGCATACTCCACCCAAAGGAGCTGCTGCGACCAACTGGATGGACTTTGGGAGGCGATGCACCGGAGGGCCATCTCCCGATTGTACCTCTCCGTCTGGCCATTGGTTTGGGGATGGAAGCCGGAGGAGAGGCTGACAGATGCCCCAAGCAGCCTGCAGAACTCCTTCCAAAAACGTGAGGCGAACTGGGGACCCCGGTCAGACAACATCCTGAGGAAGACCATGGAGCCGAAACACATGAAACAGGACTGCCTCCGCTGTCTCCTTGGCGGAGGGCAGCCTAGGCAGGGCAATAAAGTGAGCCATCTTGGAGAACCGGTCAACGACAGTGAGGATGACCGTCTTGCCCTCTGAGGGAGGCAACCCAGTGACAAAGTCCATGGACACATGAGACCAGGAGCGGTGTGGAACCGGCAAAGGCCTGAGTAGACCAGTAGGGGGGCGTCGGGAGACCTTGCTGCGGGCACAAACAGAACGGGCAGAGACAAAATCCCGGGTATCCTCCCTGAGGGAGGGCCACCAGAAGCGTTGAGTTATAAAACTCAATGTTCTACTCACCCCAGGATGACAGCTAAGAGGAGAGGAGTGCCCCCATTGCAGGACTCGGGAACAGAGCGGGTCTGGAACAAAGAGCCGACCAGGACGACAGCCATCAGGAACCTGGGCCTCCGAAAGGGCGTGCTGGACCTCCTGCTCAATGTCCCAGGTCACCGCTGCGACCACACAGTCAGGGGGCAAAATGGGAGCTGCATCCTGAGGGCGGTCTCCTGCCTCAAACTGCCTTGAAAGGGCATCTGGTTTGACATTACAAGTTCCAGGGCGATAAGACAGGGTGAAGTTAAATCTGGTTTAAAAAAAACCACAAAAACACACAACGCCCACCTGGTCTGCCTGGAGTTGAGCCTCTTAGCTCCACGGATGTACTCCAGGTTTTTGTGGTCAGTCCAGACTAGGAATGGTTGCTCAGCCCCCTCCAACCAATGCCTCCACTCCAATGCCAACTTCACAGCCAGCAGCTCCCGAATCCCCACGTCGTAGTTGCGCTCGGCGGCGGAGAGTTTCCTGGAGAAAAAGGCACAGGGGTGAACCTTATTGTCCTTGGCAGAGCGTTGCGAGAGAACGGCCCCGACCCCCACATCAGAGGTGTCCACCGCCGCGATGAACTGGAGCTTGGAGTCGGACATCTGCAAAATAGGTGACGAGGAGAACCGGGACAGGAGGGCACGGAAGGCTGCCTCAGCCCTCAGGAGACCAGGAGAACTTAGATTTTGAGGAGGTGAGGGCATGCAGAGGCGCTGCGACCTGACTGAAGTTCCAGATGAAACGGCGATAAAAGTTGGCAAAACCCAGAAAGCGTTGGAGCTGTTTCCGGTTGGTGGGGACAGGCCAGTTTAAAACAGCCTTGACCTTTTCTGGGTCCATCTGGATCAGTCCTGGTGAAATCACGAGCCCGAGGAATGACACAGGTCTGGTGAAAATTACACTTCTCCGCCTTCACAAATAACTGATGCTGGAGCAGCCGCTGCAACACCCGACGGACATGACCCACATGTTCCTCTTCGGACTGGGAGAAGATCAGAATGTCATCCAGGTAAACAAACACGCAGACATTCAGCATATCTCTGAGGACATCGTTCACCATTGACTGAAAAACAGCTGGGGCGTTTGAAAGTCCAAATGGCATCACCAAATACTCATAATGACCACTGGGTGTGTTGAACGCGGTTTTCCACTCGTCCCCTTCACGAATACGGATGAGGTGGTAAGAGTTGCGGAGGTCCAGCTTAGTGAAGATGTGGGCCCCTTGAAGAAGCTCAAAGGCAGATGACAGGAGAGGAAGTGGGTAACAGTTCTTCACTGTGATGTCGTTCAGGCCACGATAATCAATACAAGGACAAAGGGTCTCATCCTTCTTTTCCACAAAGAAAAACCCAGCTCCTGCAGGGGAAGAGGAAGGACGGATGATCCCCGCAGACAGCACCCCCTGGATGTAGTCATCCATGGCCTCTCTCTCAGGACGGGAGAGGGAGTACAGACGACCCTTGGGTGGAACTGCACCAGGGAGGAGCTCTATGGCACAGTCGTATGGGCGATGTGGTGGCAAGGACGTGGCACGAACCGTATTAAAAACCTCCTTCAGGTCTAAGTAGACTTCAGGCACCCTGGACAGGTCTGGAAACTCAGAAGAGGAATCAGCAGGCGGGGAAACCGACAGAAGACAAACAGGAAGACTGACAAGTAGGACTCCACTGTAACACTCTCCCAGTAGACCAATTCATGAGAGGGTTGTGTTTACACAGCCAGGGATAACCCAGGATAAGGGGGTATTGAGGAGACTAATAAAAAATGCAATGGTCTCTTTGTGAGTACCTGACATCAACAGAGACAGAGGAGGGGTCTGGTCTGTGACCCAGTTGAGCAGGTGACCATCGAGAGTGCTGGCCCGGAGTGGCTTGGACAAAGGGTGGAGTTGTAGATTCAGCTGGTGGGCCAGGTTCAGATCCATGAAGTTTTCGTCTGCCCCGGAGTCAATGAAGGCTGTAAGGGTCAGGGAATTCTTGGGAGAAGTGATGAGCTGAACAGGGGTCAAGGAGCGTGCTGGTGTAGAGGCAGTCACGGTGTGGCTCACCAGTAGGCCTCCGGTTACTGGTGAGCCAGGCCCTTTTACCGGGCACTGAGCCAAGAAGTGCCCCATTTCCCCACAGTAGAGGCACAGTCCTTCACGTTGGCGGTGCTGGCGTTCCTGTTGGCTCAGCAAGTACGACCAAGCTGCATAGGTTCCTCCTTGGGACTAAAATTCGCAGATCCAGGGCCTGTAGCTCCTCTGAGCCGCTCTCGTTCCTGCATCTGGTTGTCAATCTTAATAGCAAGTTCCACAAGACCCTCAAAACTTGTAGGAAGATCAACCATGGTAAGTCTGTCCTTTATATCTTCAGAGAGACTCAGGAAAAAAAAAAAAAAGTGTCTGCAAGTGCTTCGTCATTCCACTGACTCTCCGCAGCCAGAGTGCAAAATCTGATGGCATGATCAAATACACGGCTTCTACCTTGCTTGAGATTACCAAGTGCACGGGCTGCCTCACGGCTCGAGACAGGTTGACCAAAAACCCGACCCAAAGCAGCAGAAAAAGTAGCTACAGAGTCACAGGTAGATGAATGTCTCTGCCACTCAGCCGTGGCCCACTCACGTGCTCGCCCCGTGAGATTAGTGATCATAAAGGCTACTTTAGAACGCTCAGTGGCAAAGGTAAGAGGCTGCAGTTCAAAAGTTAGCGAGCAAAGAGTCAAAAATGAGCGGCACGTTTCAGGAGTGCCATCATACCTTTCGATGGGGGGGTGCTCTGGGTTCTGAAAAATGAACTGGAGGATCCCTGGGTATTGGAGGTGGAGCAGGAACAGCTGGGCCTTTTGTAGCAGAAGACATGGAATCCAGACGAGTAACCACTTGGCAAGTCTGGGCAGCCAGGGCTTGTAGCTGCTCAGACAATGACTGAACTCCCGATCCCAGGCTGGAAACTGCCCACTCCAAATCGGTGAGACGCTTCCCTTGAGCTCCCAGAGCACGACAAAAATTCTCTCCCTCCGCTGGGTCCGACATGGCCAGATTGTACTGTAAGGGCAGGTGTGTGTGGATCCAAGTGCAAGAGAGAGAGAGAGTCAGGCAGAAGTGCAATGTCCAAAATCCAAATCTTTAATCCGAGAGACGTAGCAGAGGTCAAAATACCAGGAGTCAGTTAAACCAGGCAACAAGGCAGGTCAGGAACAGGCAGAATCGAGGGTCACAAAAATACCGGAAAAACAGATCATACACAGGGAATCAAATCGGAACTAAATGCGAGAGAGCTTGAACACAAGGGTAACAAAGACAATCTGGCAAGGCATGAGAAATGAGGCGGGGTTTAAATACACAGAAAACAAGACACAGGTGAAAGACATTAAGGTGGAGACAGTAATCAAAACAGGCGGAAAAAAAACAGGAAATAAAACAACAGTAACAACAGAACCAAGACTTCAAAATAAGACAGGAAATGAATACAGATCCTGACAGTACCCCCCCCCCAAAGGGACGTCCCAGGAATGCCCGGGTTCAGTCTATGAAAGTCCCATATCAGTGTTATATCAAGAATGTCCCGAGCAGGAACCCAGGACCTCTCTTCTGGACCGTACCCCTCCCAATCAACGAGGTACTGACGGCCCCTACGACAAACAGCCAACAGTTTCTTTACCGAATAGACAGGACCACCATCAATGAACCTAGGCGGAGGGGGTGGGTCGGAGGGAGGAACCAAACGACTGGTCTTGACAGGATTGATTCGGGAAACATGGAAGGTGTAATGGAAGTAAAACAAAACAGTAACACAACAGAACCAAGACTTCAAAATAAAACAGGAAATGAATACAGATCCTGACAAATACTGCATTAACCATTAACCTGTGCATTCCTTCTATGATGGCAAAATATAACTTTGATCAATGTATTAATGTCTTGTGCAACCTCATACACGTGTTTGAGGATGTTTTTGTTCCAGACATTATGTACTGATAACCAAGTTCCTCTTCTCAGTTGACATCTAGGTAACTGGAAGTTGCGGTAAAGATAAGACACTAGAAGGTTGCTGAACTTTTAACTTTTGTATCTGTGGAGACCTGAGATCTCGTTACACTTAAGCCCATTTGCTGGGCTCCCTCTGTAGGGAATAAATGCCAAAAGACAGTTCTGAGTTTGTATCTGTTTATTAAAGATTTCCACGACACCTTCTTTTTAAGAATGTACCAAATTGTTGATTTGGCCACTCCTAAACTTTCTGCCATCCGTCTGATAGGTTTGCTTTTCTCAGTCTAATGATGGCCTCCTTCATTTGGATTGACACCTCTTTGGATCGTTTATTGAGAGTTCCCACAAACAGCTACCATATGTTAATTCAACACTTGGGTTCAACTGAATTATGGAGGCCACTGTACTCTTGGGAAACTTCAACGTAGCAATTTTTTTGTGTCCAAGATCTGCGCCTCGACCCAATCCTATGTCGTGTTTTATGCATTGTCAGCTGTGTGACCTTATATACCCTTATGTGGTCTATGTGTGGTAAACTGAATTTACCACAGGTGTAGAAACATCTCAAAGATGATGGACTGTACTTGGTAAATGGACTGTGCTTATATAGAGCTTTTCTAGTCTTATCGACCAATCAAAGTGCTTTACACTACATGCCACATTCACCCTTCACACATGCATTCATACAGCACTTTTTTATACATACACCCAAACTTACACACCAATGATACACTGGGGGTAATTTGGGATTCAGTATCCTGCCCAAAGACACTTCGACATGCGGGCTGGAGGAGCTGGGAATGATATCTGAAATTAATTTCAAGTATCATTGCAAAGGGTCTGAATACTTATGTCAATATGATATTTCGGTTTCTCCTTTTCAATGGCTTTGCAAAAATTTCTAAAATCATGTTTTCGCTTTGTCATTACGGGGTATTGAGTGTAGACTGAAGAAAAAAATTGATTTAACCGATTTTAGCATAAGGCTGCAAAATAACAAAATGTGAAAAAAGTGGAGTACAGCGTCAAATCAAACACCTGCAGATTTGCTTGTGAGAGGGCGTGAGTCAATGAACCACTCTGAAAATCAGCCTTGAGCTCCGACTCTTAAATAAGGCAGTTGTTTTCCTAAGAAATGTCACTAACGTATGGTTTCAATCACAAAGCATTAACTCCCTTTTCAGACCGGGAGGCATCCTCTGAGGTCCCCCAGACCTTGGGCCTCTATGAGAATATATAATTTTAGCTCTGTATATTTAACCTTACACCTCATTTCCCCCCTTTGAGACTTGCAGAGCCTCAAAAAAAGGAAAAGAATTACCCATCTATGTTTACAAATGTAACAAGAATAACAGTTCCTCCTATACTGTTTGTTGCAGCTTAACCTTGGCAAGACAACAAATTTGTGGAGTGTGAGAGCAAAAACCTGAGGCAACTTCCTTTCTTACAAGTTCCCTGAATCAATCAAGACAGGAAATTCTTCTCACGGTCCTCGCTGCCATTAAGCGACCACATATAGTTCTCCAAGCCAAGTAAAATAAAAGGATTTGTGAAAAATATATATTAAGATATGTCTTAAGCAAATACATATGGAAACCTGAGAAAATAAAACCAAATAGTGTCCAAATTCAGGCTGGTCGTCCCATCTGACCCTCCAATGGACCTTTCCCTGCCTAGCACCAATCTCCCTAAGCACAGAGAAAAAGAAAATAAATGAAGTCCCAGTGTATTTACATACTGACAGAGAACAACATTCTTAAAGCAATTAAAGTGAAAAGATCCCCAAGTAAAGCAAAATATAATTTTGGACTCATTAGCATATAAATGTCCTACTTCAAATATTATCAATATCATAGATTACATCTAAAACTGTAGAATGTATATATGTAAGAGAAGACTTAGGAAGGTATCACACTGCAGCTCCTCAGCAGCGTTGACTCTCGTTGTAGTGTTGATGGTTTTTTGACTCCAGACATTTTATTTCCACAGTGTTCAGTGCCCTTCCTCCATTTACCACTGTTTTGAGTGTTTGAGAACATCTGGGTCCCTGAACAGTTAGCCACCCTCACAGTGGTTTTCCCCAATACCATTCAAGGAGAAAAGAAAGAAAACACCTACCAGTATCTTGCAAAAAGAAAAAACATCAGATATAGATTATCACATTATAATGAGATGTGAAATTCACAATATCATACTTTCACATTATCTCAATATAACATTCACATTTCCATTTCCCCCCTTTGATTATACCACTCTGTAGTAAGAGACTGCTAAATAACTAAATACTATCAAGGATAAATGCATAAAGTATAATGAATTATATATAGGTTCATAATAGGTGCATGTATATTCCCCTTGGTCTTCCCAAGTAGCATTGTTCAACACAAGCGAACAATCACCCTCTATTTTCATCCACTTCATGTCATTGTACAACACATACTTCCTTTGATCATGAGGCACAATGTCAACATCAGGTCCTACTAACTACGTCTTCACCGCAACTATTGTTTTTGCAACCAATGTTCCATTTACTACATTGACACGGAAGATAAGCTGCACTGCCTAATATTACCCTAATCACAGAATTAGAAGAAGTTGGTGTCGGTGAAGTCGTTCGAAGTGCAACTTTTGTTAAGAGCGATGCATTTGTACTCTCAGTAACCTTCAGGACTGGAAGGACAGGTTTCTGTTCCTTTTTCCCAGTTTCTGGCCGGAGAGTTGATTTTGTAGTTGTTAACTCTCTTACTTCTTCTTATTATCCACCAGCTATATTTGATTAAGTTTTCTGAGAGTCTCTTGGTCCTGTTTTTTCTGGTCATACTCCTTCTGATATAGCTCCACTTGATGTGCTATATGATCCATGTAGACACCCTTTGCCATGCTTCCAAGACCAACAACCTCTGCAGTTTGCTCCTCACTGGTAAGGGCAACCCCTTCTGTATTTTCACTCGAAAAATTAATTGCTCCATCTGATTCAAGTCCGGGTCATTTCCTGTGACATTTCTCCACACTTGATGGGCCCTTGACACATAAGCCCTAGGGTTCTCTTCCTGTCCCAGTGGTTCAATAAGAATACTATCAGGATGTACATTTGTTGAAAGTGTATCTCTCAACGCTCTCGACACACCACCTCTATTTGCAGCAAACAACTCTGGATCATTCACAGAAGTTCCCACGTATTGATTGAGTCCCGCTTCCTGTAAAACCTCTTCCATAGCTGGGACCCCAAGGAGGTTAGCCAAAAGTCTCTTAATATCTCCTATGGCAGACTGTGTTCTCACCATAATCTCTTACAACTTTGAAATCCAAGGATGCGCTCCATCTTGAAGAGTAGGTCTCAAGTATATCTGACATATCTGTATTCTGCCAAGGCTTATACTCCAGATTCTGTCCTCGAATGACCACTGGACATATCTTATCTGGTTACTTTCCCCTTCTTGGGCGCAATAAATATTTCAAAGTCCTGACTTTTTAGAGTCTTTCTTCTGTAACTCTTTTTTCGCCATCTGCAATTCCTGTAATTGATTCTCCAGTGCTTCCCGGCTTTCTAAGCTGGTAGAACTATTTATGTCAAAAATACATTGATCGATACATTCCTCAACCTCTCTTAAAGTCTGCCATCTGTCTTCTCCATATCTGGTAGTGTATGCCCTCGGGAACAACCCTCTCGAAGATGATGAACCCTTTCATCTGAGCTGCCATCTTCTTGGTTCTTTTTCCTGCACATTTTGACTCCTATTCTTTCCGCCTTCCAATACCTACCAGAAGAAAAACAAGGACAAACACGAAAATCTAGACAAAGACAATACAGAGAAGCCAGCAGAACAGACGGAGCCAGAAAAGCCATCGGAAACACACAAAGACTTTACAGGTCTTATATAATATATTTTAGCCTAATGGGCGTAGGGCTACACCCATTGTTGTTCCTATCCAGTTAATTAGCAGCTGCTTTCGTATTATTCAGTTTGTGACAATACTAGGTTACAAAGGCCATACTTTAATGATTCAACATTTCACTGGAGATTGACTATGTGATTTACACCTACATAAGCGTTTGTTGTGACAGGGGTTTGGGTTCAAGGCACCTTAATCCGGAAGGCACTTGGGGCGGGTGGGTTGGAGGCAGGGGTGAGAGGCAAGAGGGGGTGAGACTGGGGACAGAGATTTTGTTATTTTTTTATTTTCAATTATATTTAACAAATTTCTTGCCTTCATTTTTTCCTCACCTATGTAACTACGATAAGGCTTTGGTTGTGACGGCAGTACACTGAACATTACTTCTCCCAAATCCCAAATGGCTGATTTCAACATTACTCAGTACAGTATCCGTCTTGTCTCCTGGAACATTAAGGGTTCAAACAAGATCACTAAATTAAACAGATTAAAGTCCCATTTACAACATTTTAAGGCTCTGAAGCCAAATCAATGGCCCTCCTCCCGGGCAACATCCACTTCTTTTCATAAGATGCTGAAAGAGGCTGTGCTCAGACACTCTGGCTGCCTTCTTTGCCCTGAGCCAGCAGGGAATCCTTCTTCCAGGTCTGATGTCACTCCCTCAATCTACCAGCTCAGACACCCCATCCTCAGTCAGTGACCTCCACTCAGAGTGTGGAGACAGATGTTGCAGTCTTCTGCCATGAGAACCCACAGCCATTTTTCCTGGTCCTATCCTCACACTGACCCTTGGAGCATGGCATTTTAGCAAAAACCTTTGTCTCCACAGCTAGCTCCAGTCCGTCTGTAATGCAATATAGGTTTTATTGACAACTTTAATCTGTTTTGGGGGTATTTCACCCTTTTCAGGATTGATGGACTCCATCCCAGCGCAATGGGTAGCCAAATGATGTACAGTACGCTCCACATGACTGACCCACACTCCTGGCCTGAATTATTCTGATTCACCTATAGTGGCCATTCACAATACTCTTGACCCCACTAGCTCCCCCAACAGGCCTCACCTGCCATTAACCCTGTCACCAGGAATTTTCCCCATACAGACCATTATTAGGCACAATGCTTCCTGTCCACATGGCATATCTAGAGGTGTAAACAATAACAACTTACATCCTATTCTCTGTTTGTCTGTCTCTTCCTTCTGCTCTGATACCAAACCATTTTGTCCTCTTGAATGTAATATCTCTTGGTAATATGTCATTTATCATCAATGACTCCACCCATTATGGTTGGATGGTTCATCATGGTTCGACATCATTAACGCAGTGGATGAGTGCTTTCTGAAATGTAATGTTGACGGTGTTTTGTTGTTGTTACTAATTTTCCCACATACCCCTCAAACACAATTGTAAAATTTGCAGATATAACAACAGTGGTGGGACTAATTTCAAACAGGGTTGAGATAGCCTACAGAGACGAAGTGTGCAAACTGGCTGAACGGTGCTCTGATAATAACCTGTCACTGAAAATCCAAAAAACAAGAGAGCTCATCATAGACTTGAGGGGACATCGGGGTGACCACCCCCCCTAAACATAAATGGAGAATGAAGTGGAGAGGGTTTCCAGCTTTAAGTTTCTGGGAAACCACATTTCTGAGGACCTCACATATACAATCAACTCCACTGCTCTGATCAAGAAAGCTCCACAGTGGCTGTACTTTTTAAGGACACTTAAAAAGTGTCCGCAAAGCTGCTTTAGTCTTACTACCACTGCTCTATACAGAGTGTCTTGACATACTGCATCAAAACATGGTATGCCAACTGCTCTGCAACAAACATGAAAAATCTCCAGAGGGTCATTAACACATCCCAGAAAATAACTGGAAGACATATTCAGATCACGCTGCCTCCGCAGAGTCATCAGCATGCTGAAGGACATTACTCATTCATTTCACCATATCTTTTCTCTACTCCCATCTGGAAGGTGCTACAGGGCCAAAAATACCCACACTTCCAGGCTCAAAAACAATTTTTACCCAAGAACCATCACTGAACTGAACACCACAAACACTGTCCCCTCTCAACATAACACTACCCACCACAGGAATAACGAATTTAAGCACTATAAAGTGGGGAATTGTGCAATAATTATGAATGTGCAATAACATCTATACACTTTGCATTAATACGTCATGGATGTAAAAGCACTAAGTATCACTACCTCATATTTATTTTTTAATATTTATTTTATTACCCTTCAATTTCATTATTTGTTGTTGTTGCTTGACTATATGGACAGGTGTGCATCTACACATGAATGTATGAATAAATGTATGAACAGTTCTTAGGAGCTGCACATCAAGCTTTGTTGTACAACTGTGTGCAATAACAATAAAGGCATTCTATTCTATTCTATTTTATTGTTTCTAATGATGTGGACTTGATCTGGCTGATTACTGAGACATGGCTCTCCCCTAGCCTAGCCTCCCCTGATTGAGGCTAGGCTCCCTGATTTTGCAAATGTTCATGTTTCCAGGCCCTCTGGAAGAGGCTGTGGCTGTTTATTAGGTTAGGTGCTAACTGCCATCCTATTATTTTTGGTAGTGTTATTTTGGTAGTTTTAAGTTGGTGTTTTTAATATTCAATTATTCCCAAATCCATTCCCAAATCTCTCCATTTTTATATCTTATAGACTCTTTTAACCTCATTCAATCTCTTAAAGAGGCCACACATTCTAAAGGTGTGCCTTAATTTGGTGGATATGCTTGTAACTGACCATAAAGCCATTGTTTTTAAAGTTCTACAACAGCTCTCCTAGTCACTACCCTAAACACGCTCTCACATCCTCAACACTGGTTCTGTAGCCAAATTCTGTGATGCTTTTAATTCATCATCCTTTAATTTCTCCTCTCGATCAAGATGCACTGTTAAATCATTTAACGATCAGGGCATATCTATCCTTGACCAAATTGCAACATTGAAAACTAGAAAACAAAAATCAACTAACCATCCCTGGCCGAACAATCACACTTGAGTAGAAAGTACGAACAGTAAGTATTTCATTCTGTTAGTTAGGTCTGTTAATTCTGTTAGTGGTTTCTCTGCTTCTTCTTAACCTCCTCTCACTTATTTTGTGGATAAGGTGGAGAATATCAGGTCCCCAGTCCAGCCTGACCCTTGCTTTCTCTCAATTCCCCATGTTAATTCTGCCTCTTCAGTTTTAAACATGCCATCATTCACCCTTTGTTAAAGAAACCTAATTTGGACCCCCTTTCCTTAACTAAATACAGACCAATCTCCAAACTGTCTTCTTTATCTATCTTCTGGAGAAAGTAACTTCATCTCAATTGATATCTTTTATGGACAATAATAGTGTTTTTAATAGTTTCCAGTCTGGTTTCAGGGCACTTCATAGTATTGAGACAGCACTTATTAAGGTAACTAATGACCTATTGTTAACTGCAGACAGAAATGACTTCTCAGTTTTAGTTCTTTTAGATTAAGAGATAAAAACAGCTGGACCCTCAAGTTTAGGAAGTTAAGAATTTTGTATTAGTTCCGTTGAGAGCTTTTGTTGAATTTGTTCATTGTCTTGTACATCTCGTTTTGCAGCACTGCTCTTTTCTCATTTTAGTCCTTGAGTACTTTTTTCTTGTAGCTCATGTAGCTCCTCTATTTAGCAAGCAAAGTCAACAATAGTTTTTTTTAGAATTTATTTGCTTTATAACTTCTTGTCATCACTTGGGTTTTGCTTTGAAGATTTTTGTGTTGTTTGGCCATCACCAATCCCTTCTTAAGTCACCTAGAGAAAGTTAGGTGTAGTAATAAGCTTTACTACACCTAATAAAATTTACCCGCATCAACCGCAAGAGCCACAGGCAGACAACCCCTCTGCCCAACTGCCTATGGAGAAAATCATCAGCTGTGCCGAGGAAGAGTCTGCTGATAGACTTCCAAATGCTGAAATAGCAGAGAACTTTAGCAAAGCCTGTTGTCTAGGCAACCCACAACACCTCAGGGAGAATCCACCTGGAGTCTGCCGTACAGGTTACCGACTGCAATTACCAACTGCTTTGGTTCTAGCCAAAAGCCTCCAGACCACGAAATAGGCAAAGCCATCTATTATTTTGTTCATGACTGGGTTGATATCAACATACTGGTAACATCTTTCAATCCTTAAAACTTAATTTATAGACACTCAAGGATCTGTATAGTGATATAGCCATATCATCCACAGCCTACACAAAATCTCCCACACCATAGCCTAATTTATTACATTACCAATTTATCTGCTTATGCTTACTATTGTTCTTTTGTTACACCTTACTTTGTAATTATTATTCATGACATTTATTCCGTGTTAGTAGACAACAGTTAATACATTTTCATTATTTTAAGCCCAGTTTATGCTTTGTGTTCTTTTGAGGTAGTGATGAGAGATCCATTGAATCGGGAAGTCACGGCTTCCAATTGTAGACTGATGAATTTGACTAGTCAATTAATTTGAGTAATCAATTTCCTGCAAAAAGCAGGTGGTGCCCCTATAATAATTCTGATACAGCAAATCAAATCTCACAATTAAAGAATCAAGCCTCTATGTTGACGTATTTATTGCCACCATCTGCAGCACTGCCATCCCAGCAGGTCCCTTAGGCGCCACCTCCTGGGATTCCTCAACCTAGACAATTCTGTGCTCTAGACCCAGAAACCTTTGCAGAAAGTGCTGAGGTTTCCAGACCAATCCAAGGTACATTACATTATGGGATTATTGAGAGGGAGGGCTTTGGCCTGGGGGGAAGCAGTAAATGCCAATCAGTCAATTAACACAGTTTAATATGACGATTTTTTTTTCTAAAATGACTACAGTTTTTCATTACCCAGATCACAGATGAAATGCAGCTAATCGTCAGCAAACTTTTGTGGAATGATGAGGTGTGGGGGGGGGGGTTGTGAAGGGATTCAGTGAACAACTACAAGATTAACTAGATTCCTGTGTGATACCCACTAATGTTGACTCTCTTGTTTCCCTTGCCATTAGGCTTGTTGACCGCCTGAGGGATTGGCGCCGGGAGAGGGCCAACCATTCACCTCCTCCATCTGCCTCCTGCTCTTCACCTCAACCTCATGTGAGAGTAAAGTAACACCCTGGGTCCCAAACCAAGGCTTCCTCTCCTCAGATCTCCTCAGATTAGGAACCCATGCACCATTGAAAGTCTTGACAGTACTGATCTTTTAGGGAACAGAGTGTCGGAGAGTCCAAAATGGAGGAAATCCCTTATTAGCTGTGTTGCACAATTAGCTTTTATTTAACCCTCCTTTATCAGAGTATACTGCTCCACAATAGAGCATTGGTTTGAGAGAAATATATCTTTTGAATAAACCGTGAACTTTTTGTCTTGTTAGCAACTGAGTAAACAAATTTGCTAACTGATCTTTACCAAGCTCATTATTCAGTGAACTTTATTTTACCCTCTTTTTGTTGAACAAAATCGTGTGCAATGGTGAACAAAATGCCAAGGGGAAAGAAACAAAGTAAACAATAGAGAGAAAATACAGGAAAAACTTAAATAGCACTAGCCTGGCCAGCCTAGACAGCAAGCTGACAAGTTTTCTGCCAGCTACGGCACTTCACCACTAGCCCTGCAAGTAGTCACTAAATCACCGGGTTTTGGGCCTCACCTATTTAATTATATAATTAAATTTTATATATATATATATATATATATATATATAAAATTTAATTATTTTATATATATAATATAATTAATTAATTTATATATTATTTTGTGGTGTGACTCCCCCTTAATGAGATAATGTGACAAAGAGATTCTAGCGAGGCTGGCATGCATCCCTCTTTTTTACAATCTGCATACCATTCATAAATGTAGCTTCATTTTACTCATAATGAATATCATGTGGAGTCACACACATAATCATCTGAAGGCAAATGAAAAAGAGTTAGTAGGGACTCAGGTCAGGAATGAATACAATTTGAGAATATAGTAATAAAGGGAATACTGATATCATTTGGGGAGAGGAAAGGAAGTGATTTTGAATGTCATCTATTGCTCTGGTGAACCTTTCGACAGGATATTACTCTCTGCTCCTTTGGAGTATACTTTAGAGATTTAGAGAACAAGCAGCTTTTTATCTCAGAGAGATAGAATATGATATTCCTTCATCTTCTATCTCACACTGTTACTGTTAATATGCTATTCCAAATTGAGCCCAAATTACATATTGCTATAACTCCCCTCGTAGTCCCTGTCAACCCTGTCTCCTAGAAATTCTGTTTCAATGCAATTAAATTGCAACAGCAAATACACTTTGGAGGAAATGTAATCACTGGCTGGATTTTGTTCAGAGGCATTTTTTTTTTAATGAATGAAGCTCTACATTTATTAATGGCAGGGATTCATATTAGGTTTAGGCAACAAAAGCACTTTGGTTAAGGATAGGGAAAACTTGTGGTTTTGGTTAAATGTAAATAAAAATATTGTGTCAAAAGTCACCATGAACTTTTTCTGTAATAAACAAGACCTTGATCCCTAACCTTAACCAAGCGCTGTTAGTGCTGTAACATAACCATACAAAGTTTAATAATGATGTATTCACTACAAGTGGATATTGTACTGCAAGATCAGATATTGTAGTGGAAAACAAATATGTTGTCTATGAACATTTTAGTGATATATTCAATATAAGTGTATTGGCATTTGCTTACCAAATACGTATATTAACAACATATCCATATTGTGTTAGTTGTATAGAAAGGAGACAGGGTTGTCCTTAATGTCTTTGGCTTGCTCGTGAATATGTCCTTCTATTCAAGGTGTTGTGGTATCTACAGTATATAACAAAACTGTTGCACCCCTGCAATTGGGATATTGCTCCCCTGTATGTGTGTGTGTGTATTATATATTTATTTATTTGTGTGTGTGTGTGTGTGTGTGTGTGTGTGTGTGTGTGTGTGTGTGTGTGTGTGTGTGTGTGTGTGTGTGTGTGTGTGTGTTTGTGTGTGTATGTATATATGTATCGAGCTTGTAATTGATTTTGTACAGATCGATTACAATATCACTTCCGGAACAGTTTATGATCAGCAGTGGATTTATAAGTAGTTTAGCTTTTGAATTCATGCTAAAACCAGAAAAAAAAACTGTGGTTGATTCATTTAGTTTATCAAACTGCACAGATTTAGCTTGGAAGTGGACCAAGACCCCCCTTTTCAAGTAGTCCTGAACCAGCTGTTTGGTTCACACCAGTATTCAAATGATGGCTCACCAGCCCAAACAAATCATACTAACTGGGTAAACACACATAACCGAACCAAACAGGTTAGGTTTAAAAACACCCTTAAACTCTAGATAGACCCAATGTTTCCAAAGATACAGAAATGTGAGGCAGACATTTGGGGAAATGATGCACAAGACATGCAGAATATATCCCAAGTACCCAAGTCCTGGGTTTGAATATTACACTCAGTGTGAACATCATATAGCTTCTATTAAAAGAAAAAGCTGATTCAGAATATATATGATATTATCAGACTTCATACTTTGAAGATTCTTGAGAGGAAATATAGGGGAAAACTGTAAAGGACGTCTTACCATTGTATCAGCTGCTGGTTCCATCTCAAGCACCTCAGTATTTAATCTACTTAATGTGGACACAAATGGTGTATAAACTTCATAGTTGCCAGCTTCTAAATTGAGTTTAGCCAGAGAGGTGTGGTAGAGGTAGGGCATGTCTGTCCTTCGGCTCAGGAACACAAGGGTGCTGGCTGATTGAGACAGAGGCCTCGCAAGCCCTGGTTACTCTGTCCCATTAACTGAGGCATGTCCCCCTGACTATTCCTGTTTTTATCTACCTAGGCTGTCAGGCCATCGAGGTGGCGTAGCTGCTATTTTTAACAACTTTTAATAACTACAAATGTTCCTGTCACTCTTAATATTTTTTCATCTTTTGAGTCACTGGGTTTTCTTTTAAATGGCTAGTATCCAATGCTGTGTGTTTTAATCTACAGGCTGCCTAAAGCCAATACTGGTTTTATTCAAGAATTTTCTGAGCCTCTTTCATTTATAATGGCCAAATATGAGAGAGTTTTTATCCTTAGGGATTTTAATATACACGTTTGCTACCACTTCATATCTGCTTTTACTGCTGGTTTTATAAACCTCTTTGAGTCTTTTAATCTTGCTTAGTTGGTTAAAAGTCCAGCTCATAAAGGGACATACCTTGACCTTGTGCTAGCCTGTGGTGTTTCTTTAAATAATCTTGATTTGGCAGATTTTAATGTCTCTGATCACAAGGCTGTGACTTTCCATACCTTGCTCCCACTTCCTGCCCATAGGTCATCTACTTTTATCCACTCTCAGCCAGCAGTTTATGTGATAAATTCTTAGCTGCCTCTACTTGCAATATCCCAAATCACAATGGTCTTTCTGTCAATGATTGACAATGACAAGTGATTTAAGGAGGCAATTTAGGAGAGTTGAGAGAAAATGGAAAAAGATAAACTCACAATATCACTTGATATTCTTAAAAGCTGGATGTTAGCCTAGCAGCAGTTGGTGAAAGAAGCAAGGTATTTATATCTCTTAATCTTAATTAGTAGCATCTCCTGAAGCAACCCACACTTGATATTCTTGTTTCTAACAATTTTAGACCAATCTTAAATTTACCCTTTTATCTTCATTTTTAGAAGTGTGTTGCCTCTCAACTGATCTCAAATGTGAAAAATAGTAATATTTTTGAGAAATTTCAATCAGTATTACATGCCCAGCACAGCATAGAAACAGCTCTTATTAAAATTGCTAATGACTTACTGCTGAGATAATACTTAGACATAATGTTAATTTCCACTGATGATATCCATCTTTAAATTACGCGGACTGGTGGCAGAAAATTTCCCAAGTTATGGCTTGTCTCTGACATCAAATGCTGGCTGTCACAAAACTTCCTCCATTTCAGTGAGTCCAGATCTTTGGTCCTGTTATCAGCTCCCCAAACCTGTTCTGTGACTTGAAAAATAATCTTGGTAACCTGTCCGCCAATGTCAAGCACTCTGCCCACAATTTGGTTGTTATTTTTGACTCTTTGTTTCAACATCCAAATCATGAAGGTAGTGCAATCATGCGTCCATCAGTCTAGGAATATTACAAAAGTTAAACTTTTTTAAAATCTCAAGCAGACCTTGTGAAAAAAATATTATACATGCTTTTATTTCATCACATCTGGATTATTGTAACTCTCTGTACTCTGGGCTCAGTCTCATAAATCATCTTGAGTCTTCAGCTCATTCAGAACTCGGCTCACAGACTTTAAACGAATTCTAAGAGACATGACCATATCACACCCATACTTGCAAAACTACACTAGCTACCTGTTAGACAAAGAATTAATTATAAAATTTTACTAATTACTTAAAGCCCTACATAGTTTGCTCCAATTTACGTCACAGATTAACTTGTACCCTTTTAACCATAGCTGCTGCCTGCGTTCCTCAGGTAGGACCCACCTTACTGTTCCCACAGGCCACCTACTAAAGGAAAATGAATTCTCTGTTGGAGCCCTGCTGCTATGGAACTCCCTGCCTGAGGAAATTAGGTTAGCAAACTCAGTACCCTCTTCGAAATCAATCCTCAAAACTTTTACAGGAAGGCTTTTCAACAGTAAATTCGCTGCTTATCTAGTTTTACCTGTTT
Source organism: Xiphias gladius (assembly GCF_016859285.1). Lineage (NCBI taxonomy): Eukaryota > Metazoa > Chordata > Actinopteri > Istiophoriformes > Xiphiidae > Xiphias > Xiphias gladius. The sequence continues at coordinate 357,042 of NC_053421.1, forward strand.
TTATTGTAGACTTTTATTGGGTCCTCCGTTCTATGTTTTTGTTTAAGTCTTGGTTTTAACCTTGCTCCATTTATATATTTATGTTTTTGTTTCTTATTGGTACTTTGTATTTTAACTTGTTTTGTAAAGCAATTTGTCACTGTTTTGAAAAGTGCCTTACAAATAAAGTTGACCTCCAGGTAAACCATGTCTTCCGTCTCAATGGCATTCCACTGGACATTTTCTTGGACTGGGGACCTCAATTTATTTCCGAGGTCTGGAGGCTTTCTGTGAGGCTCTTGCTGCTAGTGTTAGTCTTTCCTCTGATTTCCACCCACAGACCAATGGCCAGATGGAGAGAGCAAATAAAGACCTTGAGGCTGCACTACGGTACATAACTGCTACCAACCCCTCATCGTGGAGCTCCCACCTGACCTGGACTGTGTACACTACCTGACCAACACTGCCATAGGTTTGTCCCCATTTGAGTCCTCTTTGGGTTATCAACCACCTCAGTTTCCCTCGCAGGAAAGTGAATTAGCAGTTTCTTCAGTCCAGCTGCACCTCCAACACTGCCAGAAAGTTTGGCTTTCTTCCATTGGACCGTTTGTTGTGAAACGTATAATCAATCAATTGGCTGTCAGGCTTAGACTCCCACTGCCTGCCCTGCTCCACCACCAACTCTGGTCCAGCTTCCCTAAACCTCACCAAACCAACTCCTCAATAAAACTGCTTTTGAACTGTTGAAAATCTCTTGTCAGAATCCTGCTTTTGGGTCCAAATTTAACTTAACCTAACATTGAACACATTTCCATGGCCTCTGATTGGATGTTTGAGGCTGCTTCTTTGTAAATATGTGAAGCTTACCTATAAATCCAATCAATAAAAAACAAAATAAAAAAAAACAATTAGGATTCCAGCAGTAACAGGGACAGTTTGAAGGACTTCATTTTTATTCCAGGTTTCATTCTCAATACGTTATGGGTTCTGCTTGCCATTTAATTATACTATGTCCGTCTTACCTCGTACCATAGTGGCAACGGACTGACACCATTTTGATATTGATTAGTCCATTCAGCATGCTGATGATGTATTTTATGGATTCATTGAGTCACCATTTTGACTATGTCTAATGCTTCTAAACCATTTTCAGTACAATTACCTCAAGCGGATATAATGCTTTTCTCCCCTCATCACTACTGAGGAACATTTTGTACAGAATTAGGGGAAACATATATCACTGCAAAAGAGTATCTGATCAATGATAAGTCCAGATCACATTGGCATTGCCTTGATTGGGACTGTCAGCATTTTAAAGGATTCTATAAAACCCCAGCTTAGCTTGTTTTTGCCTTCATAAGACCATGTGATGCTCAGGTTCAGCTTTGCGGAGTGTGAATTGTGAGGCTTTCTTGTGCTGGTATTCGAATGTCTCAGCCTTTTTGGACTGCTGTTCAGGGTAGATGTACCACATGACCACACCTGAGGGATTGATGGATAGTGTAAACTCTGTGGTGGCGTTCAACCCTTTCACTGTCGAGCCAGTAAACACATCATAGGCCTAAAAGGAGGAAAAGAGCATATTTTAGGATGACGAAGACAAGGTAACTCACATTTGATGATTTGAGACATAATTCACCAAATAATGTCTTTAAACGCCCTTAATAGATGATTAGAATTAATATACTCAGATTCTCGGATGGAATATTCCAATGATATTTCTCTGTTATCAGTATTTTATTTAGACCTTGTGATTTTATTCACATTTATTTTTAATCTTTTGTAAATCTTTTGTACCTTTTGTCATTGTAATATAGTGACTGAAGATTACAGAGAGAGTAGAACAGAATATTCATAACAATTCCACATCAGGGTCAACACCCTGCTCAGTAGTGTGTGCCAACACAAAAGGGAGCACATACGCCACTCCAGTGTTATCTACAATTACTGCAAGTTTCCAACCATTAAACTAGAGGCTTAAATGTGATTGACAACATGACTGAAAAATAAAATCTAATTAAATAGAGATTGTAATGCATCAGTGCATACTTTGTACAGTCATATTTATACATCATCTAATTAATACCTTACTGAATCACCTTTTATTATTATGAACAGTCACCAACCCATGAGATAATGCAGCTAAATACCAGTTAAAAGACAGAAAATAACCTCCAGGTGACCAGGTATATCTATATTTATCTATAAATAATGGAAACGTGGAAACTGTGAAAACATTGTGGAGCACAATGTAAAATAAGACTTGTATGCATGAGTCTATCTCCCTGGTGCATGCTGGAAGGATTCCTAGCACACCTTCCTCATGTAGGTGCGTTCACATGATCAGCACTGATTGGCTGGTCATGTTGTCTTTTTCTTCAAATAAGATCACAGTGTTGTTCAAGATAAAAGAACTGATTAGCTAGATGAGAATTAAACCCCACTAATTAATTGAGCCGGATTTCACTTCTTGCTGGAGAAACATTCTGCTAGGAGGAGACCTCTGCAGACAGTCATGGTATGAACCGGTATCTATTCTTTAAACAGGATTTCCGTTGCTTATTTGCTTATTTGTATTTGTATATATTTTGACTTCTGTGTATCCTGTTCCTATTCCTTCCTATATCTCTGTTCTGTTTCTTGTGTTGCTTTAATGCTAAATGTCCTTATTTCTTTTCCATCCAGCAGTCCAGCACCCAAAGATATACAGTAGCAAAGCCTAACACCGGAGAGGCTGGAACCACAGAATATTTGTCGTTGTTTCTTGATAGATGACCGAAACAGGTAATTGATTATTAAAATTGTTGATTCAATTTTCGGACTGACTAATCCATTAATCAACTAATCCTGTCAGTACAAAGTTAAATACACAGGGTAGGACGCAAATGGTGTATAAACCTCATAGTTGCCAGCTTCATAATTGAGTTTAGCCAGAGAGGTGTGGTAGAGGTAGGGCATGTCTGTCCTTCGGCTCAGGAACACAAGGGTGCTGGCTGATTGAGACAGAGGCCTCCAGTGCACCTCAATATGACTCTTCTCCTGTTCATCAACATACACGCATACACACACATACACACACACGCCAAATTTAAAAAGCAAAATATGAGCTTCCAAAATTTTCTCCCACATCACTCCTGATGTTCAACTGCCTTCAAATTAGCATGTTATTGTGTATGTTATTTCCTAGGCTTGTTCGTTTACTTTAAATAAGCTAATGTCTCAATGATGATGATGACCTGCAGCAGGCGTCTTCCCTGGATACCCATGGGGTCCTGGTTGATGGCAATGGCCATTTTATTTTGCAGGATGGACCTTGCGCTGTTGTCGAGGTGTCGAAGGTCATTAGACATGATGAGAGGTGCCGCCATTATCGCCCATAAAGCCATTTGAGAGCGAGCCTGATCCACACTGAGACCAAAGTTGCCAATGATAAGCTGAAGAAAGATATCAGAGGTATGTGAGTCATGAAGAGACATCAAAGAAATGGGTCACCTGCAGTGAACATAAATATATGACACAGAAGAGCTGACAAGAAGAGAGAGGGAGGCTCCTTAACATTACTGCCACACATTACTCAGTCATCCTTGAAAGCAAAGATCATAGGTTTGGAAATGCCTTGTTTTCTTCACCTACACTACAACACAAGACCGCTGGTTCAGGTTTGTCCAGCATTTTTTTAAAAATACCATCTTTTCATGTGAAACACAAGAGTTAGTTTAGATGGAGCAGCCAAGAGGTGTGGGTTTAAATTTAACAACATTACTGTAGACACTGCCTCAGCTACTGTTACAGGGAAAGGATGACTTTAGCCAAACTTGGTCACAACACAAGCTACCTGTGCATCATATGACACGTGTATACATGGTTCATCAAGGTTTGTTTGCTGCTGGGCAGTATGAACCCAATCAAACTAATTACAAAATGCACTACAGAGAATGTCCTTCACTATGCTTTGGAACAAGGTCACCTTGGATATTAAAGCACCCTGAAAGACAGCAGTTAGGGTTCTGATTGCGCCTATGATTAGTTGTGTATGAAGACTTATTCATCATACCATGTCAGGGTCATTCCATCGCCCAGGCCCCGCGGCCGGCTGCAGATCATCCTGGTTGTTGGAAAACCACTCAATGATGCCCTGCACACTGTCCCATGAGTCCTGGATATCGTAGTAATTCCTCCACAGGTGACAAATATCCCCCAGCAGAGAGTAGTTCACCTGGTAGGAACAGGAAAACAGACTTAAGGGTGCAAACAAAACTATCACATACCTTTCTCTAAAGAATTATTCAATCAACAACAGTGAAAACATTTTAACAAGACTAAGGAGTCCACAGCCATGCCAGCAGCTCTGTGAGGCTGTACTTAGGCACAGTGCTGCTTTGAGTTAAACGCTAACAAGGAATAAACATGCTGACAATGATGATGTTAACATGCTTATGTTCAGCAGATATAATGTTTACCATGTTTACCATCTTAGCTTATGGTTAGATGGTTCATGTCATATAGGATGTGAAAGACTCCCATGTTAACGACTTGCGAGCGTTCACATGATTTGACAATTCCAGACGGTTGTGTGAGGGTTAAAAATACTTGCACTGACAATATTACACCATTACATCGAACAACAGTGTTTGGCTGATGTGAGGCCTCAATGTTTGTTTTGTCTTCAGGCACTGTAAGCAGATACATCAGAACTTTCTTGCGATTCTACCTAACACATTACTTTTTGTACATTTTCTTTTTTACTTTTTTACTTCCTATTTTCTTGTGCATGTTGTGCAATTGAGACAAAGCAATTTCCCTGCAGGGATCAATAAAGTTTTTCTGATTCTGATTCAGAAAAGTTTCCCAGTTGTAATGATGGCTTGGATGTTGACGTGAATGCTGTTTAGAAGTGGGAAACTGGTGACTACGGTAATTCTGATATGATGTGAATACAGCATTAGCATGTTAGCTTAGTTTAGTATGTTAGTATGCTAAAACTTGATAACTAGCACTCAATATGAATAAACTTGTTTCAAGGATTCTTTAGTTTCAGTGCAGCGATGGCCGTTATCCAGTCTTGTTTCAGAGTATTGGCACAGTTCTGTCCAAGTCTCAATGACCCAGCTCCCGGGTTTGACAGTGACTTAGTGATGACACTGACATTAGGTGGAAGTCCTCCCAGATAGACAGGCCAACTGCAGGAATAGGCCATTGGTCTGCCTGTAGCATTCAAAGCCTTGGACATCAGAGGGTAACCTGTGTGACAGAAGGTAAACATTAGCTGTGGCTGGTCCATGATCTCTTCTTGTACTAAAGAATTTTAGGTTTTCAATGACTTCCTTCAATGTTTACACCTATAAGTCACAAAATGTTCCATATATTAGTAAATGCTCTTACCCAGCATTTGCTCTACAGGATTAGAGTAACAGCTGTCAAACTTCAGATAGTCTACCCCCCAGCTAGCAAAGGTCTGTGCATCAATCTCGATTTTGTCCAGTGTGGTGCCAGGGAATCCCATACATGTGTGAGAACCCATGTCTGCATAAATGCCCAGCTTCAGTCCACGGTCATGGATGTACCTCGCCAGTTTTGCAATGCCCCCTGGGAATCTGAAGAGAAGCAAACACGCAGTGTTACTTTACAGGAAACTAATAAAAACATGACTTCAGAGTACAGAGACCTTTCAGTTACACAGGCCTTGTTTACACTTAAAAAACCTGAATGCATCGTTTTTGGTTTTACTGTGTTAGATGTATATCTGAGTAAGCCCCAACAGACGATAGTCCAGAGGGAGCCATCAATCAACCACAGGTGTTTACTAATCACTAAAAACAGCACAAGGAGAAGAAGACACCTTCCTGAATAACCTTTGCTCAAACACTTTAGCTAGATGACAGTTAACCAGTAACATAGCCATTCCCAACTTGAGTGTCCAGACCAATAAATCCAAGGGTTTGTGAGATTTTATTTGAGGGCTGGATATTCTCCGAGCCATACGTGGACATGGACAGCAGATAAGTAGCTGATTCTGTTTATTCTGCATTAGATGTCTGTATGCAGGAAAGTGTTAACATAAGTTTGTCATCTCAGATACCCGGATCATGGAATATTTGCATTTTTTATTTTCTTTCATGAAATACTGAATTATCTGACTTCAGATCTCTAAATATTATTTAAATAAAACAGGAAAAAAATGGTTGACCAGTTCCTAATACATAAACATATGCAAATGGTGAAGACAGGTCAGAAGTAACTATGCCTTAAGGAGTCACAAGGGGAAAAGGGTGAGAAATAACGACTAAACACATACAGGTACAGGCACGGATCATTTCAGTGCCGTAATCATCTTTTATACTTACCCACACCAGCACTTACTGAAGTAAATCCACCTGGGTATTTTGCTTTGGCAGACAGATGCATTCGCATCATTTAACACCTGGTTAGAGTGTGTCTCAAAAAAGCAATCAAATAGTTATTCATCACCCATCTCTAATGTTTCTTGGCTTTCAATAACCTACAGCTATCAGATCTGCCAAAGAATGTAAACTGGATTTGAACATGGATTTAGGTGAACTAAATACACAGTACCCAGATTCCGTCTATTGAAAAAGGTGTACTTTAGGAGGTCATCCAAATATTTTAAAAGAAATTAAACTGTCTTTACTCCGGTGCTTTCAAGAATAATGACTGTATACTAATGAATGTTGATGGAGCATAGTCATGCTGAATCTGCAAAGTGAGAAAGGTAGACCACCTGGAGGGTTCGGGCTGCAGCCTTCCCTGTTCGTCTCTCAGCATGGACATCCAGCAGTCATCTATGATTACATACTCATAGCCCACTTCTTTCCAGCCATCCTCAGCCAGGCGGTCAGCCATGTCTCTGAACAGATCCTCACTGTGGACAGGATGGACAGAGGAAAAGAGGAAAGAGTTCATCAGTTATGTATGAATCACATTTATGTATTTTTTTTGTTTTTGTTTTTGTTTTTGTTTTTGTCTGCATCCCTCACATTGTTAACTTCATGTAGGTTGTTATATGTTCAATCTAGTAAGTATGTCTGTCCAATAGTTAGCAGGGTATTTCAAATAACACTTAACATTTCAAGATTTCAATTAAATATGGTGGAAGGTTAAGTCATTGACCAAGGTAGAATTGATTTTTGAGTATGTGAATAGCATCACGACGTGGCCAGTTATAAGGCACCTTATGTTTCTACTCATAACTCATAACCCAAGGCATTTAACCTTGCAGGATCGTTAACATCTTAAGAGTCATTGCGGTCACACGAGTCACCAACCCACTTGGCCATCATGTCAGTCATTGGGGTCACATGAGTCATTGTGTGAATGGGTGTTCAGCTGCCTGTGGAGGGATCTCACGAATGCATTGTAAGTGGCTAATAAGTGGTGTTGTAGACCACCTCCTCTGTTTAGTGAAAGTTCCAATTTCACATTGATGGGTTCTTTCAATCCTCTTTCAAGCCATCATTCTTCTCTGGCCAAAATGTGTACATTGTTGTCCTCAAACGATTGTCCCTTGTCCTGCAGATGTAGGTGGACTGCTGAATCCTGACCTGACAAGTTGGCTCTCCTGTGTTGTGCCATGCACCTGTGAAGCGATTGTTTTTTTTCCTAGAAGTACAGGTCTGTGATTTCTTTGCTGCATAGAACTGCATACACTACATTGCTCTGCTTATGTCTGGGTGTTTTGTCGTTAAGATAAACCAGCTTCAGCCTCAGATTGTTTCTGAGCTTGAATTGCAAAGGGATGTGGTGTTTGTTGAAAATCCTCCAGAGTTTTCAGATATTCCCTCAATGTAAGGAATGTTGTTGTTGGAAGTTGTTCCATTTATTGTTGTTCTCTTCTCTGTCTGTTCTGTATGTTTTTGTGGGTTTTTGTTTGGGCCTTTGTGGGTTTTTTGCTTCCTTGATGTGTTTTTTCTCCTTTCTCTCGGTCCTTGTGGGCATGTTCTGCACCCAATAGTGTAGGGTTCTTATAACCCCCAGTTTGTACTGTAGTGGGTGATGAGAATCAAGGGATTCATACTGATCTGTGTGTGAGTTTTCTGTATACTTCAATATTTAGGCTTCTGTAATCTTCAATGTCCAGGTCCTAGACTGTGATTTGCACGTTGAAGGTGTTAGATCTAGCTGTTTTATTAATCATGCGAATATTAGGAGCATGCCAAAGATATATGCTGTTTGCATACAGAGTTTATTGTATGTACATAGAAAGGCATTGGCTAATGAAAACAGGCCATTCCGTAGGCGATGTCTTAAAGATGACAGTTGATGGACACCATGCCACGAACATAAAAGCGTTATCGGATTAGTCATGTAAGAACTCTTTCTGATGTGCAAAAAGATAGATACGGAAAGAACATCATGTAAAACAATATTTTGCACTACACCCATACTGGGTCGTGTCAGAAGGATAAGACAAAAACAAAACATTCAGAACAAGC
>NC_053421.1:370470-380470 GCF_016859285.1 Xiphias gladius
AGGTTTTAGTAAAAAGTAAAGTACATTTTGTTGAACTGGCTAAACTCGTCCAGGTACTGGATCACAGAGACCTCATCCTGTCTACTTAAACACACTAATGTTTGTCTCACCTTTTCATTTACTATGAGATTTGAGAAATGGAATTTATATATATATATATATATATATATATATATATATAGATATACATATATATCTATATGTATATATATGTTGTTTAAACTTGAATGTTGCCTATTTAGTCATAAATATTTAATGATATAGAGAAATACTCTAAGATAAGATTTGAAACATGCCATGTTCACAGGCTTTAAAACAGAGCTACTCTGCTGTCAAACATAGGCAATTTAATTTTGCTTTCACTTAGGTCTACTGTAGCCTAGTGTAAGTATGCACTGTGCAGCTGTATTGTGTGGGGACAGAAACAAACAAAAGTTATTCAAAAATATCAGATAGTATCTTCAGATAGTCAGTAATAAAGGATTGGGAGCAACCTGGTCAAGACATTCCTTCTTTTGACTAAGCCCTGTGACTTTCTTGAAACTTGAAACGTTAACAGAAGCAATTTCAAACAGAGACTCTTTTTTTTTAACCTTTGCATGACTTAATTAGTGAACCTAGATCCCTAAGCTACTCAGATTTTCAAAAATATGTGTAATTCAAATGCAGTATGTAGTGCCCTCAGAATGTTTTAAAAGATTTGGATTTGGGGATTGATAAATTTAGTTTTGTTGGCTTTAGAGCCAAACTGACAAGAAAGCTCAAAAGCTATACAGTGAGAGATTTGAAAAGATTTGGGCAAAACAGATTGGTATAATGGACAAAATATAGTGAAATAAGTCAAAATGGAGTTCAGCTTTAAAGTCTGTTTTTATTTTATATTTTTGTTATTTTCAGCAAATCCTGAAATATTGAAAAGATTATGTCTCTCAATATAACAATGGAAGACAGACTGGTTGGTCAGGGGTTCATCCTACAGCGAGCTACTGACCCCAAAAAAATAGAAGAAAAGAACTAAACTGTGGCTTCAAATGATGAAAGAACAGCAAAGTCTTCAGACTTAAACCGATGGAGCTGGGTTTGGAATGAACTGGACAGCAGTTGAAAGCAAAGCAACCTACAAGTGCAACACATTTGTTGGAACTTCTGCAACAGTGCTAGGACGAACTTTCTGAACAACATTTGATTTCCATTGTAGAAAGAACACCACGAGTGTATTTGGCTGCTGAATGAGTCAAAAATTACATTTAGGATTTAAGATTCCATGAAAAAAATCTTTATTATGTAGTTTCGTGCTTTCATTATAGAGACACTGAGACATTACACTATGTAAATTTCAGTAACACCTGGAAAAATTGATGTGTTCTAAGACTTTTGACCGATAGTGATACACACACACAACAGTACTGGTTAGTAGATCACATTCAGTGTTGGTTTGGCTCTGCACATGGGATTTGTTGACTAGAAGAAAATGTAGAATATTACCAGGACTCATCCTTTAAAGTAGTGAAACCAAAAACAGGTAACTAGTGAAAATGACACACTGGCAACTCATAGTGCACTGAAAAACTTTTTCACAGTAAGCCTATGGGATCTTAACATGTGTTAAAATGGACTGGTCATAGCAAAGACATAGGCCACAGGCACCTGCAGTCCGATGTTGACAATATGCCATTTTCCCATTCCTAATGCCCCAATAACCAACCCTGCTATTGTTCCCAATGTTCCTTGCCATGAGGAGCACCTTCCAGCCACAGCTGCTGCTGCACCCACTGACACCCCTGCTGCCCCCACCACCCCCAGCAGTGCCCCAGCTTTCCCCCCTTCGCCTAGAGCTGGGGCTAAAACCTCCACTCCGGCCAGGAAACTCCCCGCCACTAAAGCTGCCCCTGCTATGACTTTCACCTCTCCAGCTGCTCGCCTCACCAGCGGCCCCCCCACTGTAGCCCCTAAACCCAGCTGACACAGTTTTGCTACAAAGAAAGCTGCATTCAGTGCTTCTAGAGAGGATTGGTGGTTCATACGAGTGCTGATGTTTTCTCTGGACTGACTCTGCCCTGCGGCTTGCATCCTCATGGCAGTTGTTACGACCACCTGCCCGGCGTGTAGTGTGAGCATGGCAATGACGAATGTTGCCAGCATTGCCATGCATCCTACCAACATCCAGAACTTAAAGTCGGAAGATTTCAGAAGCAAATAGGCTATGATTGCGACCAAAGCCAGAAGCACTATAAACACAGACTGGTGGCTTCCGTAACCAAACACCCCAAACCCTGACGTTACTATGGCAACCACTGTCATCGGTATCCCTGAGAAAGCCAAGAAGTCCACGTGTTTGACCACCACAGTGTTGATCCAGTCTTGGATGGTTCTTTGCTCCCTCTCTAACTCTTCACTCTCCATCTTTTTCCTTTCTATCTCCTCTCTCTGCCTTCTCTCAGTGATCCATGTTGTCCTGTGCTCCATCGCGCTAGTGCTGCTTCCTTTCTCCACCATCAGGATCCTCTGCTCTATCTGCACAGCTATTCTCTGTCTTTGCTGAGAGTCTGTAATCTCTATCTGTTTCCTTTCCTTGGCCCAGACTACAGATCCCAGAGTGCAACAGGCCTCTCCCTGCCTCCAGAGGAGCCTAAATACAAAATGCAGCGGTGGTTTGAGCACAGTGAATATGCTCAGCGCCCAAAGAAGGCCCACCATGCTGTATTTCTTCACAATCCATTCGACAGTGACCCCGAGTGTGGCTCCGCTGAGCGTGGTCCCAAAGGCCCCAGCCAGTCCCGCTGATGCCCACAAGACAACAGAGTGCGTGTGTGAGGCACCGCAGCTCCCTGTGGCCACGAACACTGAAGCTACAGATGCTGCCAGAATCACTCCAGCTACTACCGAGGTCATAGCTGTCGTCAGTGCTGTGGCTCCAATAAGGGTCCCCAGCCCCAGTGCACCCACTGTCCTGACTTCTTCCATCACTGGTTTCAGTGATTCCGCTGCAGTCATTACTGAGAGGGTCTTGTCCACTGGGTCCTCTGTGGCTCCCAGTATGCAGCCTCCCACAGCTCCCAATGCAAACCCCACAGCTGCCTCCATTAAAGGGCTCCTAGCTTCTGTGACATGACAAGAAAAAAAAAACTGTTAAATACTGCAGAAGAGCTATTTAATGTGATGTTGTGATAGTGTGTGGGGTTTCCCGAATTTCAACTGTGGTTACTTGGTTTCTTTTTCTAAAGTTCTCCCATTTAGTTTTCTTTTTGAAGAAGTTTTACTTGATCGATAGTCCTGATAACTTGTTTAACATGATAGGTTGTTTAATAGGTTTATATAACATTTATATTTAACAATATTTACTGAGTAACAGATGATTCAATTTTACTGCACATTGTACTTGTATACAGATGTATGTGAGAAATAAAGATTTATTGATTTTCTTGATTTCTTCTATTTTCTTTTGTATAAGGAAATTTTATTTTTTGCAGTTGCTCTTCACGACTACATGATAATACATGGAATTTGAAAACTTTCACTGACTGGACAAAGGCTGAATTTTTAGTTTAAATGATAAAGAATGGCCGAATTTCCCATTTCTTCATTCAAATGTAGCAGTTAATGACCTAACAGACTTACTGTTGAGATGTGCAAATGTGTAAATCCACAACATATCTGTAAAGCATGACTAGCCTGCAGTCATGGACTCTCACCAGACTAGCTAATCTGGTTTAACCAGCAGAGCCACTATGCTGCCATGATTCCTATCTGTTCACACTCACACTGCATGTGACTCCAAACCTTAACGACATGAACAGGATAGTCAAGGCAGAAAAATAGAAAAAGGGAGTTTGAATATTTTAACCCCCTCAAAGTCAGTAAAGATTTTTTTGTATGCCTAACATGCAGAAAATAAAAGCAGTGGAAGCATAATCACAGAAGAAGCACTTTTGCTGATTGTGTTTGGTTCAGCAGAGTTTACACAAACAAAGTAAGCAATCACACCCTGTAATTTACAGTCATTATCACAGAGTGAAAATATGAATGAAATGGCAGATTTAGAAAGAGGACGTCTCTTTACCCAGTTTAGTCTGTGCCATGTTTTTCTGAGATAGGCAGTTGACAGAGGCGGAGAGAATCCTCTTTTCCTGGAGTTATATCAGGCTTTCTCCAGACCTGTTTCCTCAATGAGTGGCAGCACCCTGTGTGTCTTAAAAAATGGTTGAAATTACTTCCTTTTCCCTGTTTATATGACAGAAACCCATACAGGATACACCTACTACCAGTTTGTCCTTTCTGTATCCTCCTTCCAAGTGATCCTGCCTTGATCTCTGCACCATGCCGGTGTCACATGTTAGGCTGCATTCCTGTACTAGTATCTGTCATCCGTCATGGTTTCTCCTAATGCTCTGGCAAAAGTCAGACAAAGACATCTTTTTCAGGCATTTTCAAATAGACATTACAAAGAGGAACAAGCATTATATATAGACAAATAAATTTGTAACTCAGGTGGTTAGGATCTGCATGACTCAGTCAAACTACGCTCAAAGTGGACCAATCAGAACCGAGCCGGACAAAACTGTCAGATAAACCCATATAGGAGACAAAGCATGCCTCTATTGAAAAGACAAAAATAGAAAAATGTATTAGATTAAATATGTCTTTTTTGTATATCTTTAATGTATTTCTCTATTTTTTACTTTTGGTTTAGAGCAGAGGCTTGTGGATTTTTACTCTCCATTTATATGCCAAAGTTGAAGTTTATTGTTGAGGCAGCTGATGACTGTGCAGGTCCGAAAAAATGTCCATCTCTCTGTCAAAACTGGACAAACCTAAGTTTAAAAATTTAGGTTTTTCAGATTCTGACATTTATTTTAATGGTATTTGATTACCATATTTTCTAAAGGGATCTCCAGGACAGACTTCTTGGCCAAAAGTGCCTAAAAAGTAAAATCCTTTACATAACATTACACAGGTTTGTAATGACTGCTAGTTCACTTACACCTACAACCCATATTTGTTGATCAGTATGGCTGCAAGCAAAATTCTCATTGTGTAATTTGTTCTGCCCAACACATTTTAATTATACATTGTAATAAACTTTGAAGCTAATAGGGGCCACTAACAGGGCTTTTTTCATATTGTTTGCATTGCCTTTTGCAGGCATACTAATGCAAAAACTATGAACATTGAATCCCTTGTATTCAGTATAACTTCTACAGTATATATCTCCAGCATAGAAAGAGTTCAAGATATTTTCAGATAATGTGCATTTAAAAGCATTTACACTTCCTCAGAACTATAAAGATTTATAATTTACCTTAATATAGTTGCCGTGTTCGATGACAGTTGAACAAAAATCTATAGTGTAAGAATTTCAGTGATTATCTATAACTTAATCATTCTGACATACACATATAAAACATTTAAACTTTGATATTGAGAAGTAAAATCTTTGTATTCATTAAAGAATATTGCATTGTCAGAACAGGTTTTATTAATTATTGCTATATGGATGGCCAATGTAACTCCAGAAAGTCCCAGATCCCAGAGCAGCTGTTAGGAGTCCAGCAGCCACTAACACTGTGGCTCCCATTATCAACAAGCCAAGAATTGCAAAACTCAGAGCGGCCTCCAGGAACACAGACACTTTGCTTCCATGCTGTACTCTGTACTGTTTAGCAGCTCATGGGCAAATGGCAAAGCCAAAGGTACGACTATATTATTGAATGAGAGTAAATCGTTGTCAATAGCCACAAACACTACCCCAAGTATCAGAAGTGCACAAGGCCAAAGCAGTTCTTGTGTTGACAAGTCGACAAAACCAAGAAGTGTCATGGAGGCTGCAGCAAGGCCTGATATCAGTCTAAATTCTGCTCTGGCACGGAGACACTGCTCAGTGACCTTGGAGGTTTGTGTAGGCCATCTGCATCTAGACTGTATAAGATCACAGTTGTAGCTGAAATCTACAAAGACAGCCCTTCAAGTCTGTCTGCATCCCAGAGGCACTACTATTATGTCTGTCAGAACATTTTTGCTAACAAATCTAATCTTTGGAATCTCTCTGTCCCAACAGCCTAACTAAATAACTTACCCATTCCCTTGGCTTAAAAAAAAACATTAAAAAAATTTTTTTTAAAAATAAACAAAATAAAAAAACAAAACTTGCATAATAGTGAAAATATACAAACACAAAATGTACCCAAGACACAATTATTGGCAAGCTTCACTAATATTTGGTTGCAGAACCTTTGCCAACAATGACAGTCTCTTAATGTTTCTTGTAGCTACCTAGAAGCTTCATGCACCTGTCTGCTGGTAGTTTCTGCCACTCTTTCACTGCTATGCGTTCATGCTCTCTTAAGTTTGAAGGAGTCCTTTTTTCAATGGTAGATTTCAGCTCTCTCCAAAGGTTTTTGATTGGATTTAGGTCAGGACTCATTGCTGGCCAGTTTAAAACATTTCATCTCTTCCTTTTCAACCACTCTTTTGTGTGATGGATGTGTGCTTTGGGTCATTGTCCTGCTGAAAGACCAAACACCTTTGCCTCAAAGCTAGTTTTCTGACACTGGGTAATACATTTTGCTCTAAAATGCCTTGTTTCTTCTGATTTCATCATTCCTTTGATACATTCAATGCCTCCAGTACCAGAGGCAGCAATGCAGCCACACAGCATTATAGAGCATCCATCTTGTTCTACTGTAGGTAGGGTATAGGTAGGTAGGCTTTTCCTTATGAGCTTCATTTCGTTACCTATAAACAAAATGATGCACTGCATTCCCACATAGCTCTACTTTGGTTTTATTTGTCCATAGAATGTTTTCCCAGAAAGTCTGTGGCTTATCTATGAAAGTTTTTGCAAACATTAGTCTTGCCTTTTTGTGCCTTTCTTTCAATTATGTTGTCTTTGGCCTTCACCCATGGAGTGATACTGTGACACTTGATAACATTATGAACTGTTGAAACAGGGATTTCAAGATCTTTGGCGACTGCCTCGTAGCCTTTGGAATTGCTATGTTTTTTGATAATATAGCATTTCTCAGGCAACTCTCTTGTCTTTGCTCCTTTTATGCAGTAAAACCATAATTTATTGGTTAATTCAGGTCATGTTGACACTTAAAATTAAGCACCGGTGAGTCTTATTTGTGTTTTATTTTTTTGAGGAACTAATTTAAAGTAATCCAAAGAGTGCCAATAATTGTGTAGTGCAAACATTTTATGTCTGTAGTTTTTATTTCGTTATATGAAAGCATTTTTTGTTGTTCAATAGCTTTGCACATTTTATTAAATTATCTGATTATACGAAATTGGTTAATTCTCATTTATTCTCTGGACTCGCGGACTGAGTCCTTGCAGACTTTTGCCATAGGGGTCGGTTAGGGACGGTTGCAATACTTTTTGTATTTTGCTCTATTACTCTGAGACTATTTACACTAGACCAACACAAACGTAAAACTCATATCTGTCAGCTTATTACCCACATCATTAAAATATTTCTACCTATGATAATAAACTCAGGATCTACATTTGAAAAGAGAAAGTCAGGTGTTGTAATTGACCCCATACCTGGGGACAATTGCAACCGTCTCCAGGGATGGTTGCCGTATCCATTAAAATTAATCAAAATGGTACTAATGAACCTAGTTTCACACTTGTCATATTAGTCTGAATATTTGAACTGTTTTACAAATATCATATATCGATGAAAATTGCAGTTAATTTGTTTTCTTTGTGCATAGAGAGAGTCTGCGCTATGCGTTAATGTTGCCGGGCAGGCAAGTTAGACAGGACAATAATTCTCCATCTAATGAGATTTCAACTTTTAAATGGTTACAAAAAATTAAAGCTTGAATATTATTTTCTTCAGACGCCAAAAAATTGAAAACTCTGGAAAGCTTTATTTAATTTTTTCATATTTAACTTTCATTTTTAATTTAATATCCTTTTCCTTCAGTAGCAAGTCATTTAAGTAATTTAATTTTATAAAAGAGGCCGTGACAGGCTAAAAAACACAACTGAACAATATCAAAGAGAGAGCGCTATAGAGAGAGTGAGAGTTTTAAACGTTAAGAACGAATCAGACTTGTGGCAGATATAGATGTCATGACCATCAGTGCAGGCCTAATGAGTCTATTGCCCTGCACTGGCAGCACTGCAGCCACACTTCACTTCGTTGAGAATAACTCTACAGGTAAATAATGCACATGTCCTTGTGTCTCTCTGAATCTGTCTCTTCCACTTTCTTCATCTTTTTGTTTTTTTTCGCTCTATTTTTGGTAGTGTTGTTGCCATACAACTTTCTTTTGACTTCCTTTTATCTTTACCTTTTTTACAAACGGTGTGATGTTTGTTCCCAGAATTTGCTGGTATTCAATTGGATCCTTTCTTCCCCCTACCAGTGAAATGTTCCCCATGCCACTGGCTGCAACACAACCCCAAGCACGATTGATCCACCCCCACGCTTAACAGTTGGAGAGGTGATCTTTTCATGAAATTCTGCATCCATTTCTCTCCAAACATACCTTAGCTTATTGCGGCCAAAAAGTTCCACTAACTTCATCAGTCCCCAGGACTTGTTTCCAAAATGCATTAGACTTGTTTAGTGTTCCTTTGCAAACCTTTGACGTCGTATTTTGTGGTGAGGATGCAGAAAAACTATTCTTCCAATGACTCTTACATGAAGGTCATATACTTGCATGTGTCGCTGCACAGTAGAACAGTGCACCACCACTCCAAAGTCTACTAGATTTTCCTGTAGATCCTCAAGCCATCCAATATTGGGTTCAGGGAGGTATTTCTGCGACTCCACAGTGGCATCTGTGGTGACATTTTGATTTGAGACTGTTTCACACTGATGTTCAGATGACTCCACAGACTGTTACCTGATAAGCAAACAGTGTGGTTAGTTAATGCAGTAATTAAGAAAGACAACTCTAAATTAAAAAAAAAAAGTATTCCCCTGGGGTTGCACTTTCTGCAGCTTGTGATGTAGATGGTTGTGTAGACTGTGCTTGAAGGGACTGATCTGTCATTATCACACAGCAGCACACTCAGATGATAGCCTTCTTTTGGCTTCATTTGCTTTTGTTGGACTGAGAAATCCAAGAGTCCTTAATCTTGGATCTCGTAGTGTGGCAAGGGACATAATGCCCATCCTACTTATAAATGGAGAAATCTCTGTCCTTTGATTTTCTCGACAACCAGTCATCCGATCGACTTCAAACTTCATGAAGTGTGGGAGTATTTTAGACAGAGACCCAAGTTCTGTAGATTGGAAATGGCCTATTACAGCAGTACAACTGCTATGCAGTCACTTGAAGCGAAAGCATCCTGGAGCTTTGTAAGATGCAGCGACAGCAAGACAGCACTGTTTTGTTTACTATTTACCCCCACCCAAGCATGACATATTAGGATTATTAACAGGCAAAACAAGTAATTTATGCACTGCTGCTGTTATGGTAAGGTAATGTTACAACATACATCATCTGATGCTGTTGTTCGGCCATTGTATATTTTCTGTTTCCTTTAACGGCCATGTATGGGTGAGGGAATGGCCTAGCAAACGTCGAAACATTTCAAATATTTTCCTTGGTGATGAAAAAATACATTTGCCTGTGATTTCTACGCACACTTGCCAATTGATTAGGTACACCTAAATAAAACTAAAGCAGTATAATACAAGAGCCCTGCAATAAATCTTCCCTTCACGAGGATCATAATGTTCAGTTTTTATTGAATCTGTTTGAAAGAGGTGTTGCAGGGTCAGCTATACTCGACACACACATGGAAGCCTCGACCTCTCAAGTAACATCACTAAGTACCTTCACTGGACATTTGTCTTCAGCATTTTTTGAATGTACACCCTTCTTCGCCCCCCACCTCCCAGTCCACACGACGTGACACTCCATTTCGGTGCGAGAGGGAGGGGTCTGAACGGGAAAGGGCCGTACTAGTGGCGGAACCTCGCTGCTTAGCAGTCGTACTCTACGGAACCATTTTAATGTGACTCCGTGATGGCAAC